>NW_027142022.1:600000-900000 GCF_036365525.1 Heterodontus francisci | reverse complement strand
CTAACCCACCCTTCTACACCCTCTTCCAGGTCATTTATAAAAATGACAAACAGCAGTGGCCCCAAAACAGATCCTTGCGGTACACCACTAGTAACTAAACTCCAGGATGAACATTTGCCATCAACCACCACCCTCTGTCTTCTTTCAGCTAGCCAATTTCTGATCCAAAGCTCTAAATCACCTTCAACCCCATACTTGCGTATTTTCTGCAATAGCCTACCGTGGGGAACCTTATCAAACGCCTTACTGAAATCCATATACACCACATCCACGGCTTTACCCTCATCCACCTGTTTGGTCACCTTCTCGAAAAACTCAATAAGGTTTGTGAGGCACGACCTACCCGTCACAAAACCGTGCTGACTATCTCTAATGTACTTATTCTTTTCAAGATGATTATAAATCCTGTCTCTTATAACCTTTTCCAACATTTTACCCACAACCGAAGTAAGGCTCACAGGTCTATAATTACCAGGGCTGTCTCTACTCCCCTTCTTGAACAAGGGGACAACATTTGCTATCCTCCAGTCTTCCAGCACTATTCCTGTCGACAATGACGACATAAAGATCAAGGACAAAGGCTCTGCAATCTCCTCCCTAGCTTCCCAGAGAATCCTAGGATAAATCCCATCTGGCCCAGGGGACTTACCTATTTTCACACTTTCCAAAATTGCTAACACCTCCTCCTTGTGAACCTCAATCCCATCTAGCCTCGTAGCCTGAATCTCAGTATTCTCAACAACATTTTCTTTCTCTACTGTAAATACTGACGCAAAATATTCATTTAACACTTCCCCTATCTCCTCTGATTCCACACGCAACTTCCCACTACTATCCTTGATTGGCCCTAATCTAACTCTAGTCATTCTTTTATTCCTGATATACCTATAGAAAGCCTTAGGGTTTTCCCTGATCCGATCCACCAATGACTTCTCGTGTCCTCTCCTTGCTCTTCTTAGCTCTCCCTTTAGATCCTTCCTGGCTAGCTTGTAACTCTCAAGCGCCCTAACTGAGCCTTCACGTCTCATCCTAACATAAGCCTTCTTCTTCCTCTTGACAAGCGCTTCAACTTCTTTAGTAAACCACGGTTCCCTCGCACGACAACTTCCTCCCTGCCTCACAGGTACATACTTATCAAGGACACGCAGTAGCTGCTCCTTGAATAAGCTCCACATTTCGATTGTTCCCATCCCCTGCAGTTTCCTTCCCCATCCTACGCATCCGAAATCTTGCCTAATCGCATCATAATTTCCTTTCCCCCAGTTATAATTCTTGCCCTGCAGTATATACCTGTCCCTGCCCATCGCTAAGGTAAACCTAATCGAATTGTGATCACTATCACCAAAGTGCTCACCTACATCTAAATCTAACACCTGGCCGGGTTCATTTCTCAGTACCAAATCCAATGTGGCACCGCCTCTGGTTGGCCTGTCTACATACTGTGTCAGAAAACCCTCCTGCACACACTGGACAAAAACTGACCCATCTAAAGTACTCGAACTATAGTATTTCCAGTCGATATTTGGAAAGTTAAAGTCCCCCATAACAACTAACAAGTCCCCCATAACAAATTTATTATA
Source organism: Heterodontus francisci (assembly GCF_036365525.1). Taxonomy (NCBI): domain Eukaryota; kingdom Metazoa; phylum Chordata; class Chondrichthyes; order Heterodontiformes; family Heterodontidae; genus Heterodontus; species Heterodontus francisci. Next base: position 898,420 of record NW_027142022.1, on the reverse strand, counting down.
AACCGGAATTCACAGCCTGAAAGAGTGGTGAAGCAGATTCAATAATAAATTTAAAAAAGAGAATTGATTCAATAGTATCAGAGGAGATTTTCAGCGAAGTGGTAATTGTGTCGAGGAGAGGGACAAATGGGATTGCTCCTTCAAACAGCATGCACAGACACGATGGGCCAAATAGCCTCCTCCGTGCTGTATGATTCTTTGAGTCTGTGGAAACAGAAACCATTGAAACCTTACCTGATTTGTACAACAGACGGTCAACAATTTTAAGCAGAGGCTGATCATTACTTGTACTTTGATATGGTTCTGGAAAACATCATGTTGGATTAACACAGATGAGGGAGAGAATTAGTCCTTTACTGCTCTGTTTGTTTGGTCAGTACCACACTGTGTGGAAGTAACACTGATCAGGGATAGACGTTCAGCAATTTTAAGCAGAGGCTGATCGTTACTTGCACTTGGAGCATACCTTGTTGGATTAACACAGGCGAGGGAGAGAGATGGAAATCTCCTGCTCTGTGTGTGGGGGTCATTAACACAACATGTTGGATTGGCACAGGCCAGGGAGAGAAATAGAAATTTCTTGCTGTGTCTGAACCACACTATGTGGGAATGACACAGATCAGGGATAGAATTGGTCCTTTCCTGCTATCTGTGTGGGTCAGTACCACACTGTGTGGGATTAAGAGTCCGGGGATAGAATTGGGTCTTTCCTGCTCTCTGTGTGGATCAATATCACACTGGGTCGAATTAACACAAGCCGGGGACAGAATTGGGTCTTTCCTGCTCTCTGTGTGGTTCAGTACCACACCGGATGAGATTAACACCTTCTAGGGATAGAATTGAATCTTTCCTGCTCTCTGTGCCTGGGTCAGTACCACCGGGTGGGATTAGCGCAGGCTGGGGATAGAACTGGGTCTTTCCTGCTCTCTGTGTGGGTCAGGACCACACCGGGTGGGATTAAGACACACCGGGGATTGAATTGGGTCTTTCCTGCTGTCTGTGTGTGTCAGTGCCACACCGGGTGGGATTAAGACAAGCCGGGGATGGAATTGAGTCTTTTCTGCTCTATTTGGAGCTCAGTACCATATTGGGTGAAAGCTGCTTACTCAGCACAGCCTGAGGATGGAGCCTGGTCTGTCCCAATGAGGACAGAGAGTGACTGGTGAAATGGCCAGTCACCCGGCAGATTGAACTTTACACATTGAACTGTGAAGTGATACATATCGGTAGGAAATATGAGGAAAGGCAAACTAATGTGGGTGGTTGAATGGACAGATCTCGGGCTGTACTAATTTCTGAGGCAGCAGGACACTGAGAAGGCTGCTAAAAAAACAACATATCGTGTCCTTGGTTTTATAAACACAGCACAGAGTAATAAAACTCAGGAGGAAATGCTGGTTTTTATACATCATTGGTTAGGTCCCAGCTGGAGAATTGTGTCCAATTCTGATCGCCACACTTTGGTAAGGATGACAAGGACTTAGTGAAGATACTGAGGTGATTTACTAAATTGGTACCAGGGATCTCATGGAGAGATGGGAAAAGCTGGGATTTTTCTCTTTAGAGCAGTGAAGGGTCAGAGGGGATTTAATATAGAATTCAAATTCATGAAGGGTTTTGATCGGGTAATTAGTGTGAAAATGTTTCCAGTGTCAGAAAGTTCAGTATTAAGAAGACACAGATTGAAGGTAATTGACAAAGAACCAGAGGTGAAATGAGGAGAATGTTCTTACACAGCGAGTTGTTGGGATCTGGAATTCACTGCCTGAAAACAAGGTGGAAGCAGATTCAATAATAATATGGTGGAGAAGGCATATGGAATCCTTTCCTTTATTAGCTGAGGTATAGAATATAAGAGCAGGGAAATTATGCTGGAACTGTATAACTCATTGGCTAGGCCACAACTTGAGTACTGAGTGCAATTCTGGTCACCTCATTACAGAAAGGATCTAATTGCACTAGAGAGGGTACAGAGGAGATTTATGAGGATGTTGCTAGGACTAGACAAAATGCAGCTGTGAGGAACGATTGGATAGGCTGGGGTTGTTCTCTTTGGAATAGAGAAGGCTGAGAGGAGATCGGACTGAAATGTCCATAATTTTGAGGGATCTGGACAGAGAGGAGGTGAAGGGTCTGTTCACCTTAGTAGAAAGGTCAGTGACTAGCGGGGACTAGATTTAAAGTGATTAGTCGAAAGATAAGAGGGGAGATGAGGAAGACCTTTTCATACAGAGTGTGGTGGGGTCTGGAACTCACTGCCTGAAAGTGTAGTTGAGGCAGAAACCCTCAACTCATTCAACAGGATTCTGGATATACACCTCAAGTACCGTAATCTGCAGAGCTATAGATCAAATGCTGAAAGTGGGATTAGAATGGGTGGATCGTTTTTCGGTCAGCACAGATACAATGGGCCAAGTGACCTCTTTCAGTCAGGAGGCTGCGGCTGCTGACTGTGAATGCTGCAATTGGACAGAAGGTAAATGGAATACTAGGACAGAAAGAGGGCTCCGCAGTTCACGGATGTGGTGACCCTAGATCAGATCTTACAGTGGTGTAGGAGAGGGAACAGGGTTCATGTCAAAGTCATGTCTTCCTTTTATATGATCCTGTATAATGGACAGGGACTACTGGGCAGTAATGTGCTCAAAGGTTATCAGCAGTAATTGATTATCTCTATATTTGTATATTATGGGACATTAAAACATACCCCTGCTCTGGTGTCCATTGCATCCTCAATATTCATGATTAAAATATCAGAGGAGTGTGAACCAGTCACCTCTGATCACCCTGAGGTACAGGTGATTCTCGAGTCGGTGCTGAGTGTATTCACAACCCATAAAGATGACTGTGGAAACATGAGCAGACCTGAAGAAATCAATTGACCATTGCATGCTCCATGAAGCAGTATTCATACCGAGCTGAGATTATATCATATATTCCAGACACTATCAGGTTATTGTTATACCAGGGTGCAGTTCACAAAGACACATTCACTGCTAACTGCCCGATTTTGCCGGTTACAAAACCAGATGGCAGCTGGGGACTGACTATTGACCATACAAACTCAACTCAGTCACCCCTGTGTGAACTCGGTTGTCTGAGAGACACCAACCCTACTCTCCCGGATTCCCAGCGGCAGGGCTGACTTCACCACGCTGGATATCTCTAATGTTTATTGGAGTATCCCAGTAAAACTAGAGAAACAATTTAAATTCACATTCACTTCTGAGGACCAGAGATACCCCTGGACATGTCTGTCACAAGGGGTTCCACAATAACCCCACTATTTTCCACTAACGTATGGCCGGGGCCGTTAGGAGCCTTTCACAGTCTTCCTGCTTGCTGAAATAAATTGATGGTCTCCTCCTCATCACCACAGACCGTGTCCACACATTTAACCCTTTTACAGGAACTACTGCAGTTACTTTGGGAGCTGGACTAAAAGACCATCCACGTAAGACCCAGCTGGTGTAACATCGTGTCATCGTTCTATATGTCCAAATTGGCTCATCCAACATCAGCCCAGACCAACATCAGGTCGAGACCATCCAGTGTATAACCCTGTCCACCTCAAAGACAGCCTTGTCTCCTATCCTCAGGCTGGTGGGTTATCAGTGGACCCTCATCCAGTGTCTACCCTTGTCCACCTCAAAGACTGCCCAGTGTCCTATCTTCAGGCTGGTGGAGTATCAGTGGACACAATTCCAGTGTCTACCCCTGTCCACCTCAAGGACTGCACTGTGTCCTATCCTCAGGCTGGTGGGTATCAGTGGACCCTCATCCAGTGTCTACCCCTGTCCCCTTCAAAGACTGCACTGTGTCCTATCCTCATGCTGGTGGGTATCAGTGGACCCTCATCCAGTGTCCACCCCTGTCCACCTCAAAGACTGCCCTGTGTCCTATCCTCAGGCTGGTGGAGTATCAATTGCCCCTCATCCAGTGTCTACCCCTGTCCGCCTCAAAGCCTGCTCTATGTCCTCTGCTCAGGCTGGTGGAGTATCAGTGGAGCCTCATCCAGTGTCTCCCCCTGTCCACCTCAGACTGCCCTCTGACCTATCCTCAGGCTGGTGGAGTATCAATTGCCCCTCATCCAGTGTCTACCCCTGTCCACCTCAAAGACTGCTCTGTGTCCTATCCTCAGGCTGTGGGGTATCAGCGGACCCTCATCCCTCGATTTGCTGAGACTGTGAATCCTCTTTATGAACCACCGAATGGTGATGATGACCAGGTTTATCCCGTTTGGACTGAAGAGAACACAGAAACAGTAACACAACTAAAGAAATCTGTCGCCCAGGCAACGTGTCTTACCTCACCTAACCCCGACAAGACTTTCCACATGGATGTGGGGACACAGTGACAGCCTGGTTGCTGTCCAATGCCGAGAAAACCAGGAGAAATTACTCCCCATTGTGAATTACTCCAGAATTGTGAATGGGGCTGAACTGATTTACTCTGTTTGTGAAGGACATGTGTTAACCATGTTCTGGGGCATCAAACATTTCACTTACATCACGGGGTTCAACAGGGTGATACTGTCCAGTCCATTATAAACCTTCCCAGTATAGGAAAGCTGTTGTAATAGAATACCCATGTCATAGAGTCATAGAGCCTTAGTCAATTCTGGCGCAGAATGGGACATTTCAACTCATCGAGTCCGTTCCAGCGCTTTGTAGATAAATCAAGTCAGTCTCATTCCCCAGCTCCATGGATGACAAGGAGCCTGCAGGGTAAGATACAGCAGGAAGGGCAAGTTTATGTCCCACACCGAGAACTCAGTACAACAGAAAACCAAGAGGAGTATAGAAAGTGGAGGCTGATATCAAAAAGGAATTTACAAAAGCAAGGAGAAATCATAAAAAAATATTGGCAAGCAAAATCAAGATGAACCCATGTATGTTTTTTCTTTCAATACATTAAGGCTAAGAGGACAACTAAGGAGAGAGTAGAGCCCATTAATGACCGATAAGGTAACCTCTGTGTAGGGACAGTAGTTACTGATATGGTTCTTAATGAATACTTTGTGACTGTCTTCACAAAAGAGGGGAACGGTGCAGATATTGCAGTTAAGGAGGAGGAGTGTGAATTATTGGATGTGATAAACATAGGCAGAGAGGAATTACTAATGGAATTAGCCTCATTGAAAGTTGATACATCACCATGGCGTGATGAAATGTACCCCAGGTTGTTAAAAGAAGCAACAGAAGGAATAACCAAAGGTATGTCCATGATTTTCCAGTTCTCACTGGATACAGGTGTGGTGATGGAGGATTGGAGAACTGCTAACATTGTACCACTGTTTAAAAAGGGAGCGAAGGATAGACCGAATAACTACAGGCCTGTCAGTCTAACCTCAGAGTGGGAAAATTATTGTAATCTATTCTGAGAGACATGATAAACTGTCACTTAGAAAGGCACAGGTTCATCAGGGATAATCACCATAGATGTGTTAAGGCAAGATTGTGTCTGACTAACTTGCATGATTATTTGATGAAGTAACAAGGACGATAGATGAGGTTAATGTAGTTGATGCGGTCTACTTGGATTTTAGCAAAGTTTTTAGCAATGGCGCACATAGCAGACTTGTTAAAAATAAAATCCCAGGGGATCCAGGGAAATGCAGCAAGGCGGATGCAAAATTAGCTCAGTGACAGGAAAGAAAGAGTAATTGTTGACAAGCGTGTTAGCGACTGGAGGGATGTTTCCAGCAGCATTTAGTGGAGGCAGTGGTGTAGTGGCAATGTCACTGCACTTGTAAATCCAGCAAACCCAGGTTAACACTCTGGGGACATGGATTCGAATCCCACCATGCCACATAATGAAATTTGAAATCAATTAATAGTTCTGGAATTAAACAGCTACTCTAATGGTGACCATGAAACCATTGTCGATTGTTTGAAAATCCCATTTATTCACTAATGCCCTTTAGGGAAGGAGATCTGCTGTCCTTACCTGGTCTGGCCACATGTGACTCCAGACCCACAACAATGTGATGGACTCTTAAATGGCCTCACAAGCCACTCAGTTCAAGGGCAATGAGGGATGTGCAATAAATACAGGCCCAGGCAGTGACGCCCAAATCCCACGAATGAATAAAAAAAGCAAATTCCACACAGCTCAGTACTGGGACCCCTGCTTTATGTCGCATACATTAACGATTTGGAAGTAAAGATAGGGCATAATCAAGAAGTTTGCAGATGATACAAAGATTCACCGTGTGGTAGATCGCAAGGAGGATAGGTCAGATGGGCAGAGAAGTGGCAAATTGAATTCAGGCTGGATAAGTGCGATATGATGCATTTGGGGAGGTCAAATAAGGCAAAGGAATGCACGATTAATGGGAGAATACTGAGAAGTGTAGAGGAAGTGACAGACCTTAGAGTGAATGCCCACAGATAGCTGAATGTAGCAGGACAGCTCGATAAGGTGGTTAAGAGGTCATATGGAATCCTTTCTCTTACTAGCCGAGGTATTGAATATAAGAGCAGGGAGGTTATGCTGGAACTACATAAATCATTGGTTAGGCCACAACTTGAGTAATGCGTGCAGTTCTGGTCACCTCATTACAGAAGGGATGTAATTGCAATAGAGAGGGTACAGAGGAGATTTACAAACATGTTGCCGGGACTGGGAAAATGCAACTTTGAGGAATGATTGGATAGGCTGGGGTTGTTCGCCTTGGAGCAGAGAAGGCTGAGGGGAAATCTGATTGAAACGTACAAAACCTTGAGGGCCCTGGATAGAGTGGTGGTGAAGGGTCTATTCACCTTAGCAGAGAGATCAGTGACAAGAGGGCATGGATTTAAATGATTGGTAGAAAAATTAGAGGGGAGATGAGGAAAAAAATCACCCAGAGTGTGGTGGGGTGGGGTTCTGGAACTCAGTTTCTGAAAGGGTAGAAGAGGCTGAAAACCTCATCTCATTTTAAATGTGCCTTGCTACACCTCAAGTGATTTAATCTGCAGAGCTCGGGACCAAATGCTGGAAGGTGGGATTCGGCTGGGGAGGACGTTTTTTGGATAGCAGAGACACAATGGGCCAAGTGGCCTCTTTCTGTGTTGTAAACATTCTATGATTTTTCTATGATTTTCGAGGTGCAGATAGGCTGTTTTAGTGAAGGTGTGTAGATGTGGTCAGAAGTTCATCTCGGGGTCAAATATGACACCAAGATGTGAACAGTCTGGTTTAGTCTCACACAATTGCCAGGGAGAGGTATGGAGTCGGTAGCTAGGGAATTAAGTTTGGAGCAGGGACTGAAAACAATGTCTTCAATCTTCGGAAATTTGAATTGTCACAGCAGAGATGTGAGGTAATACCTTTTAGAAGAATGTATGTGGAGAGACAACACAAGCTACATGTTACAACTGTAAAGTAGTGCAAGAACAGAGAGACCTGGGGAGTTTATGTGTAAATCGTTGAAGGTCACAGGACAGGTTAGCACAACAGTTAATAAAGCATATGAGATCTTGGGCTTTATAAATAGAGGCATAGAAAACAAAACTGGGAAGTTATGTTGAATCTATATAAAACACCACAGCATATCCCAGTACATGACACATGGAATAGCAGAATTTGAAACATATGGTACCAGGGATCTGGGAATTCAGTTACAGGGAGAGATTGGAAAAGCTGGGTTTGTTCTCTTTAGAGCAGTGAAGGGTAAGAGGATATTTAATATCGAATTGAAAATCATGAAGAGTTTTGACAGAGTAATTAATGTGAAACTGTTTCCAGTGTCAGGAAGTTCAGTATTAAGAAGACACAGATTGAAGGTAATTGACAAGGAACCAGAGGTGAAATGAGGAGAATTTTCCTTCACAGCGAGTTGTTGGGATCTGGAATTCACTGCCCGAAAACATGATGGAAGCAGATTCAATAATATCTTTCAAAAGGGAATTATAATAAATAAAACTGGAAAAGGCGAAAAAAAATAGTCTGGGGATAAAGGAGGAGAGTGATAATAATTAGACAGCTCTTTCAATGAAACAGCACTAACACAAAGGGCCGAATAGCCTCCTTCAGTGCTTCACCTGTCTCTAATTCTATGAGCAAGAGACATGGAGTGAAGGGAGAGAGAGTGAGAAAGCGGGAAAGAGGGAAAGGAAAATAGAAAGAGAGAGAAAACCGGCTTTGCATCGCTTTTTGAGCAGTGGGGTCATGATCTGCCAGTTGAGGCAGGTGATACAAAATTTCTGGGGCCTCCTCATTTCATTTCCGTAAATTTTAGGGGCCGCCCAGGGTGACCCGCGCTGCTGTCTGTCTGCACGCTTAACAGGAGACTTAACTGTGTCTGAGTCTAGCACGTGTTTCAGCCAGGATTCAGCCCTTAAAGGCAGTCTGTCCCTCTTAAAGGGAAGCTGCAGTGAATCACAGGAGGCTGCTGCTGCTGACTGTGAATTGTGCAATTGGAGAAAAGGTAGGTTGAATACTAGCACAGAGAGAGGGCTCTGTGATTCACGGATGTAGTGCTGGAGGCCTTAGTCATGGAGGGTGACAGGAGAAGAGAGGCCATGTATCAGTGGGGTGGGATGTAGACCCTCAAGAAACGCACTCCGAAGGGAATGGGAGCAGGTGGCCAGGGAGGTCAATGCAGGAAGCTTGGCCCCAGGACCTGGCAGCAGAGCCAGAAGAAGTAGAATGAGCTCACACGGGTGATCAATGTCAGTGAATTCATTTCCACATGGCATCTCCTACCCCCAACATCACCAACCTCTCACACTGCTCAATGTACCACACCCCCATCACTCACCCATCAGCAGTCCTTAACACTCAGGACTCACACCTAACATTTACATACTCCACATCACCTTTACATACCTTCCACTGATACCAGCCTCACATCCACCTTTCACTGCCTTCACATACCACCAGCTATTCAGCTGTTGCAGGCATATCTCCCAAACACAGTGCAACACAATCACTGACATTCTGCTCTCTCTCTCTTACAGGACAGGGAGCAGCAGTGAACTGTCGGGATCCAGGCTTACCTTCATCCCCTGAGCCTGAGGGAGGAGTTCATTCTCCACCTCATGGGAACGGCTGTGACAGAGCCCGTAGCATCCGGCATCACCGACAGCATTCAGGATGACGTTATGTTCCTGCCTTATGCCCCTTCTTAACACCCACCTCCTCTTCATCCTGCTGTCTGGGATGATGTACAAGCTGCAGATGGTGGGACCATGGATGCCTCTGTGGTGTTTACGTGAGGTTGAGTAATTTGTGAAGAGCACGTTATAGATGTGGTCACCCCACAGATTAAGGGAAGAAGAATTACAGTCAAGCAGAATCAGGCAGGTAGCACAGGAGACCCCAGAGTGCATCTCACTCTCCAACCAGTATTCAATACTGAGGAAAGTGATGAAAATCTGGGGACTGCAGCCAGAGACAAGGCCATGGTACCCGGGCTGTCTCAGCTGTACTGGGGGTGGGAGGGGATACAATGAAGACTAGAATGTTGACAGTGACAGGAGATTCGATAGTCACGGGAACAGACGAGCGTTTCTGAGGCCGCAGACGTGCATCCAAGATGGTGTGTTTCCTCCCTGGTGTCAGGGTCAAGTTAGACATCTCAAAGTAGTAATCTCCAGATTACTGCCAGTACCCCGTGCGAGTGAGTATAGAAATAGGAGGATAGTACCGATGGATGTGTGGCTGGGAGGATGCTGCAGAAGCGGTGAGGTTTGCATTGCTGGGACACTGGGACCAGTTCTGGAGAATGTGGGATCTGTACAGGCCGGACGGTTGCGCCTGAACAGAGCTGGAACTAATTTCCTTGCAGGGTGATATGTTAGTGCTATTGGAGAGGGTTTACACTAAATTGGCAGGTGTGTGGGAACCAGGGGTAAACATCAGAGAGGAATTCTAAAGTGCACAGAATACTGGGAGAGATGGATAACACTATAGTAGGGTTTAGAAAGTTATTAGTTGGGGTCTGAGTAAGGGAGGAAGTAATAAAGTTTACATCAGGTTTGATGTGCATGTATGTGAATACGGAGTGTGGTTAATAAGACTGGTGAGGTACAGGTGCAGATTGCCATGTGGAAATATGATGTTGTGGCTATAACAGAGATCTGGCTCAAAGAAGGGCAGAACTGGGTGTTAAATATTCCTGGATACAAGGTGTTCAGGAAAAATAGGAATGGGAGAAAAGGAGTAAGAGTGGTGGTATTGATTAAGGAGAACATTGTAGTGCTGGAGAGAGTGAAAGTCCCGGGGACGTGTGTGGGGAGGTGGGAGTGGGGCTGGGTGGGTGCGTAGGTGGGTGAAGGACAGAATCTATTTGGATAGAGCTAAAGAACAAAAAAAGGTTCATTTACATTGCTTGTTGTTGTCTATAGGCCATCAGCTAATGGGAAGGATGTGGAGGAACAAATCTGCAAGAAAATTACTGAAAGATGCAAGAATTATAGAGTAGTTACAATGGGGGAACATTCATTATCCTAATATGGACTGGGATAGTAGCAATTGAACTGACAGAGGGAGGCAGGAGTTACTACAGTGTGTGCAGGAAACTTTTCGACAACAGTATGTTGCTAGTCCAATGAGGAAGGAGGCACTGCTAGACCTGGTTCTCGAGAATGAGCTGGACCCAAGTGGATTAAGTATCAGTAGGAGAACATTTAGGGGTCAGTGATCATTGTATCATAAGGTTTTTGTTGACTATGGGAAAGGACAAAGAGCAATCCAGAGTAAGAATAATTAACTATGAGAAAGTCAACTTCAACAAGTCAACCGGTGTAAAAATGGAGCTGGGGCGAATAAATTAGAGTCAACGTTTGGCAGGAAAACAGGAGCTGAACAATGGGCTACCTTCAAAGAAGAGATAGTTCGGGCAGAGTTGTGGTAAACGGTTGTTTTTCACACTGCAGGACGGTAGACAGTGATGTTTTCCAAGGGTCAGTTCTAGGACCAACTGATTTTTTTTTTTGCTATATATATATAAATGAGATGGATCTTGGAATTCAAATTAGAATTTCAAAATTTTCCAATATTACCATACTTGGAGGAGTGGTAACCAGTGAGGATGATGCAAAATGCCTACAACAGGATATAGATAGGCTCGCAGAATGGCCAGAGAAGTGGCAGGTGGAATTTAATACAGAGGAGTGTGAGGTGATGTATTTTGTCAGATGGAATAGGAAAGCAATAGAGACTTAATGGGACAGTTCTAAAGATTGTGCAGGAACTGAGGGACCTGGGGCTCTATATGCATTGATCTTTGAAGGTGGAAGAACATATATGGAGAGTGCTAAGCAAAGCCAATCAGATCTTGGGCTTCATAATTAGAGGCAAAGATACAAAAGCAGGGACGTTATACTGAAACTGTATAAAGCTTTGGTTAGGCCCCAACTAGAGAACTGTGTCCAGTTCTGGTCAGCACACTTTAGGAAGAATGTAAAGTCCTTGAGGGGCTGCAGAGGAGATTTACCAGAATGGTTCCAGGGATTGGAGCGGTGGCGGGGGGGCGGGGAGGGGAGCGGGTTGGTTAGTTACAAGGTTAGATTGGAGAAGATTGAGTTGTTCTCCCTGGAGTAAAGGAGATTGAGAGAGGTATGATAAACGTGTACAAGATTATGATAGGCTTAGGTAAGGTAGACAAGGAAAAAGTCTTCTCATTATCTGATGAATCACGGACTAGGGGACACAATTGGAAGGTTTTGGATAAGAGATGCAGGTGGATATGAGGAAGAAATATTTTACACAGTGGATGGTAATGAGCTGGAACTCACTGCCCATGAGGGTGGTGGAAGCCGAGACAATCAATGATTTTAAAAGGAAACTGGATGGACACCTGAAGGAAGTGAACTTGCAGGGATACGGGGATTGAGCGGAGGATTGGGACTGCCTGAATTCTTCCACACAGAGCTGGCACAGAGGGGCAAAATGGCCTCCTTCTGTGTCGTACATGACTCCATGACTCCATCAATTTCTACCACTCTATGTTGGATATGTCTCCTGCTCCTGCCTGGGAAGATCCAGATACATAGAAGTTCAATGAAACTGTGACCTTAACGGCCACTAACAGCTACGTCCTCACCCTGGTGTGAGGCTCCAGGTCGTGTTACAGGAGGTGACACAGCTCTGTGACCAGATCCTTATTGAATCAGAGTCACCTCACACATTGCTTCTGGGTTAGGTGTAGGTAGGAATAGTGCTCTTGGAAAACCCTGGGTGGGTAGGGCAGATCCCTTTCCTCCTCCATCTTTATGGAGCATCCCCTCACTGCAGCCTCTGCTACATTTGTTGTTCATGTTACAGACCCAGAGACACTGTAACTACAGTCCCCAAACCTCGTCCAGAGTTGAAATGACAAACTCAGTTGAGTGATCATTGCTCGAATGGGTAGGAGATTTGGAGACAGAGAAAGATTAGAATAGGTCAAAAACTTGGGGTTATTGCAGAGACTGGGCAGGGAGTTGTCACAGAGAGAGAGAATGTGCAGTGAAACACGTGTGATCGTCATTGGGACTGGTTTGGGCATCTCGAGATAGATAGAAAGCTTACACCAGAACACGGTGTGCTCATCACTAAGAGCGGGGTGGGAGGGGGGCGGGCGGTGGGGGAGCTTTAAGAGAGTTTGAATAAGTAAAACCAGAAATACAATGTCATTAGCATATCACAGGAAATAGTCAATTGATAACCTGGCAGAGAAAAAAAAAACAGGCACACCTGGGGAGACGGACATCCTAAGGATTATCGAGCAGTACGATGGGGATGACGATTTAATTCTCAATAGAATATCTGAGGATGTCCAGAAATACAAATTTAAGATAAAAAAGGTTTGAGATAAGTTGGTTAATGGGGCACATCTCTGCACCTGACGGTTAAATAAAAGACAGAAAGAATTGAAGGATGAGATGGACAATTTACAGAAGGAAAATGAAGGTTGGTAGGAGAACATTGGCATCCTGTACAATCAGTTACTCTGGGATCAGGAGCCACATGATGGAGTATATTATCCAGAGAGAAAATTAGAACAAATACTGGACCAAAACACTGAGTTACAGGCAGAAAGTCCCAGACTAGGGGAGGAGTTAGAAGATGTGAGGAGGGGCTATGAGGGAATTAGACCCGTGTTAAAGCTCTGCCTCCCCTGAAGCTGACCACGCCCTGTGTTGAGATAAAATCCGACAGTTTCAGACACAAATCGTCAACAGTGGGCAGTAGTGGCTGCTGTCTCCAAGCACAAAGCCAGATATCCCGGTTCTTCTTAGGACAACATATTTGTGAGCCTTACAGTCTCTGCTCAATCTCCTCCATACAAGGACGACAAGATAACTGGAAATTACCAGGGTATGTACTAACCTGGGCCTAAACTGCAGACCAGTCTAAGAACAAGACTAACCACAGTCACTGACAGTGAGAGAGATGTCACCACCACAACCACACAGAGGTACCTTACAGCCGTTGAGTCTATGGCTCTAAAGCAGGAACTGGAAATGGTGGATATGAGTAGAAGCTCCCTCGATCTGTGTGTTCTGTGTTCCAATATCCAAATTATTTATATATATCAGAAAAATATCAGTGGTCCAAGCACTGCCCCTTGGGGAAACACCACTGTCTGCCTTCTTCCAGTCTGAAAAAGCAACTGTTTACCACAGCTCACCGTTTTCTCTCATTAAGCCAGTTTATATTTTGTATCCAAGCTGACACTGACCCTCTTATTCCATGAGAATCAATTAACTGTCCAGCTGTCACAAACAGACTGTGAAAGAAACTAGAAGTTCAGAATAAAATTAAGTGAAATGCTGAATGCAACAGTTAACTAACTTTATTGTAATTAATACTCTGTACAAGTAGTACTCCCTAAAACTGGACTCTGTGCAACTTACTGTATTTAGGGTTTAGGAACAGAATTCCAGATCTCAGGGAAGAGAACAGAAAGTGCTGGAAATACTCAGTGGGTCTGGCAGCATCGGTGTAGAGAGAAACACTGTTAATGTTTCAGATCTGTGACCCTTCATCAGAACTGGTAAACGTCAGAAATGATGATGTACAAGCTGCAGATTGTGGGATCATGGACCTCCTGCTTTCCACCACCCACAATCCCTCACCCCAACCCTCCCCTTCTGATGTTATACTTTCCAATGATAACCCAATAATGCCAGCTTCCCAGTCACAGCAGCTCCAGGAGATAGAAAGAGAGCAGCAGCACAGCACTGATGGTGAAGACCCATCACTTGGTCTGATACTCACAGTCACCAGATCAAATACTTACACTGCGTGTACCTTAGAGGCTGATATAGAGTCGGAATCTGCACGTGGTGAGTCACCGAGCACGAGTGAGCTGCAGCCAGGCCAGGGGGAAAGGATAGTTTATGTGTCAGCTCACCGGAGGACGAGGTCACAGACGAGTTATAATACACAGGACTCAGATGTGAACATTGCTGGAGCTGCTGCCCATGTCGAGGTGTTGAAATCCGAATCCGAGCTTTCACGTCACAGAGCTGCACGAGGACGTCCTGCAAGGCCATCTGCGGTCACCCCCAGTGAAACTCAGCCATGCTGCAGCCACTGGGGAAACACTATGTAGGAGAACTAGGCAAGTTGAGGAAATCCACAAGACAGGCACTAAGGGAATACACAAGGGTGAATAGTTCAGTTTTGTTGGTACAATTGGATGTGTTGTTGGATAAAGATGTTAATGAAAAGGTTTTTGTTGGTGGTGTTTGTTGCAGGATGGTGATAAAGGGGACACTGTGATGGGGCGTCTCAGATGGGTGTAATGGTGGAGTATGGGGGATCCAAGATGGGAAAGGGAGGTTGTCCGATGCGAACTAGAATCTTAGCAGGGACTCTCCGACAGCCTGTCCGGGTCGAAGGCATCCAGGAAATATACTCCCTGCCTCCTCCTCCTCCTGAGTTGGCCTCCGGATTCCTGTTGCCAATGCCTGTGTCCTCATGATGGTGAGGATTATGAAGGGTGCAGCAGAACACCATGAACTTGAACACCTGATCCAGTGTGTACTGGTGGACTCCCCCCGAGCGGTTCAGACATCGGAAACATTGCTTCACCTGGTGGTTTTGTGTGGGGGAAGGGGTGTCTAGAGTTTAGAGGTCATGAGCCACATTCTGGTTCTGCATGGAGTCCTGACGTGTTGGGAATGGCTGACTGCTTCAGAATGAAGGTTTGGTGGCTGCTGCCAGGATAGTGGACATTAACCAACATGATGTACTGGGCATGCTCACACACCAACTGTGCATCAATGGAGTGGGAGTTGTCTCAGTTCCTGTGCCTCTCCCCATTGACATGGGGGCCCCGCAGAGCTACCTACACCATCAGGAATTCTGCTATCCTGACAAAGCCACGAGACCTCTCATCCTGCTTCTCCCTGCTGAGGTAGCAGATGGTATAATTCGCCTCACCCAACATAGGTGGTCTCCGTCACACTGCAGATACATCAATAGACAACATAGAGAGAGATAATGGATCCTTCAGCCGCTCTTGCCTGGATCAATCCAGATAAGAACATAAGAACTAGGAGCAGGAGTCGGCAGTTCAGCCCCGCGAACCTGTTCTGCCATTCAATATGATCATTGCTGATCTCATCTCGGCCTCTACTCCACTTTTCTGCCCGTTCTCCATTACGCTTCAACCCATTTCTAATAAAAATCTGTCTATCTCCTCCTTAAATGTACTCAATGTCCCGGCATCCACCGCACTATGGCGTAGTGAATTCCACAGACTCACAACTCTTTGAGGGAAGAAATTTCTCTTCATCTCTGTTTTATATCTGCACCCCCTTTATCCTAATACTATGACCTCTCGTTCTAGATTGCCCCACAAGAGGAAACACCTTCTCTACGTCTACTTTATCAATCCTTTAATGATCTTATATACCCCATTAGATCTCATCTCATTCTTCTAAACTCTAGAGAGTAAAGGCATAAACTGCTTAATCTCTCTTCATAAGACAAACCCCTCATCCCTGGATTCAATCTCGTGACCCTCCTCTGAACTGTCTCCGATGCAACTACATCCATCCTCAAGTGAGCAGACCAAAACTGTACGCAATACTCCAGCCGCGGTCTCATTAATGCCTTGTACAGTTGCAGCAACACTTCCCTACTTTTATATTCTATTCCTTTAGCAATAAATGCCAAAATTCAATTTGCTTTCCTTATCACCTGCTGTATCTGCAAACTAGTTTTCTGTGATTCATGCACGAGGCCACCCAGATCTCTCTGCACCGAAGTACTCTGAATTTTCTCTCTATTTAGATAATAATTTACCTTTCTATTTTTCTGACCAAAATGGATAACCTCACACTTAACCACGTTAAACTCCATCTGCCAAATTTTGTCCCATTCACCAAACCTATCCATATCAATTTGTAAATTTCTTATGTATTTATTGCAACTTACTAATCAATCTATTTAAGTGTCACCTGCAAATTTGGCAATAGTACCTTCTATCCCTGCATCCGTCATTGAGATAGATTGTAAATAGTTGGGGCCCAAGGGCCAAACCCTGAGGCACCCCACGAATTACATCTTGCCAACCAGAAAAAAACTCATTAATCCCGACTCTCTGTTTTCTGTTGGTTAGCCAATCAGCTACCCAAGCTAATAATTTGCCCCTAACACCATGTGATCTTACCTTGTGTATTAACCTTTTGTGTGGCACCTTACAAATGCCTTCTGGAAGTCTTGATATACTACATCTACAGGATCCCCATTTTCCACATTTCTTGTCACAGCTTCGAAGCACTCTCGCAAATTCGTCAAACACGATTTACCCTTCATAAAATCTGACTCTGATGGGTTGCTTTTGACTTTCTTAATGTCCTGTTATTACTTACTTAAAAATGGATTGTGACACTTTCCCAACGATAGATGTTAAACTAATTGGTCTACTGTTTCCTACATTAAGCCTCCCTCCCTTTTTGGATAAGGGCGTTATACAGGCATTTTTCCAATCCAATGGAACCTTTCCCGCATGCAGGGAATCTTGGAATATTATAACCAATGGATCCACTATCTCCGCTGCTATTTCCTTTCAGACCCTAAGATGTAGGCCATCAGGCCCTGGGGATTTCTCTGCCTTCAATCACAATAGTTTGTTCAGTACCTTTTCCCTCGTGACATTTTTTTATTCATTCATGGGATGCGGGCGTCGCTGGCTAGGCCAGCATTTATTGCCCATCCCGAATTGCCCTTGAGAAGGTGGTGGTGAGCTGCCTTCTTGAAACGCTGCAGTCCACTTGGGTTAGGTATACCCACAGTGCTGTTAGGAAGGGAGTTCCAGGATTTTGACCCACCGATAGTAAAGGAACAGCGATATAGTTCCAAGTCAGGATGGTGTGTGACTTGGAGGGGAACTTTCAGGTGGTGGTGTTCCCAATCATTTTATACCCTTATCCTTCTAGTTGGTAGAGGTCGTGGGTTTGGAAGGTGCTGTCTAAGGAGCCTTGGTGCATTGCTGCAGTGCATCTTGTAGATGGTACACACTGCTGCTACTGTGCGTCGGTTGTGGAGGGAGTGAATGTTGGTGGATGGGGGGGGCAATCAAGCGGGCTGCTTTGCTCTGGATGGTGTTGAGCTTCTTGAGTGTTGTTGGAGCTGCAACCATCCAGGCAAGTGGAGAGTATTCCATCACACTCCTGACTTGTGCCTTGTAGATAGTGGACAGGCTTTGGGGAGTCAGGAGGTGAGTTACTCGCCTCAGGATTCCTAGCGTCTGACCTGCTCTTGTAGCCACAGTAATTCTATGGCTACTCCAGTTCAGTTTCTGGACATTGGTAGCCCTCAGGATGTTGATAGTGGGGGATTCAGCGATGGTAATGCCAGTGAATGTCAAAGGGAAATGGTTAGATTCTCTCTTGTTGGAATCGCTCATTATCTGGCACTTGTATGGCACGAATGTTATTTGACACTTAGCTCACGCCTGGATATTGTCCATGTCTTGGTGCATTTCTACACATACTGCTTTTCAGTATCTGAGAAGTCACGAAGGGTGCTGAACATTGTTCAATGGTCAGCGAACATCCCCACTTCTGACCTTATGATTGATGGAAGGTCATTGATGAATCAGCTGAAGATGGTTGGGCCGAGGACACTACCCTGAGGAACTCCTACAGTGATGTCCTGGAGATCAGATGATTGACCTCCATCAATCACAACCATCTTCCATTGCTCTAGTTTTGAATCCAGCCAGCGGAGGGCTTTCCCCTGATTCCCATTGACCTCAGTTTTGCTGGGGCTCCTTGATGCTATACTCGGTCAAATGCTGCCTTGATTTCAAGGGCAGTCACTCTCACCTCACCTCTTGAGTTCAGCTCTTTTGTTCATGTTTGAACAAAGGCTTTAATGACGTCAGGAGCTGAATGGCTCTGGTGGAACCTAAACTGAGCATCACTGAACAGGTTCTTGCTAAGCAAGTGTCGTTTGATGGCACTGTTGAAGTCACCTTCCATCACTGTACTGATGATTGAGAGGAGGCTGATGGGGCGGTAATTGGCCGAGTTGGATTTGTCCTGCTTTTTGTGTCCAGGACATACCTGGGCAATTTTCCACATTGCAGGGTAGATGCCAGTGTTTTAGCTGTACTGGAACAGCTTGGCTAGGGGTGCGGCAAGTTCTGGGCACAGGTCTTCAGTACTACTGCCAGAATATTGTCAGGGCACCATAGCTTTTTCAGTATCCAATGCCTTCAGTCTTTTCTTGATATCACGTGGAATGAATCAAATTAGCTGAAGTCTGTCATCTGTGATGCTGGGGACTTCAGGAGGAGGCCGAAATCAGCCTCAACTCGGCCCTTCTGGCTGAAGATTGTTGCAAATGCTTCAGCCTTAGCTTTCACAGTGATGTGCTGGGCTCCCTCATCATTGAGGATGGCGATATTTGTGGAGCCACTTCCTCCAGGTAGTTGGATAATTGCCCACCACCATTCAGGGCTGGATGTGGCAGGACTGCAGAGCTTAGGCCTGATCCATTGCTTCTGGGTTCGCTTAGCTCTGTTCACTTAGCTTACGCAGTTTTACACGCAGATAGTCCTGGGTTGTAGCTTCATCAGGTTGACACCTCATTTTGAGGTATGCCTGGTGCTGCTCCTAGCATGCCCTCCTGCACGCTTCATTGAACCAGGGTTGGTCTCCTAGCTTGATGGTAATGGTAGAATGGGGAATATGCCGGGCCATGAGGTTACAGATTGTGGTTGAGTACAATTCTGCTGCTGCTGATAGCCCACGACGCCTCATGGATGCCCAGTTTTGCATTGCTAGATCTGTTCGAAATCTGTCCCATTTAGCACGGTGGTAGTGCCACACAACACGATGGAGGGAATGCCAAATGGGAAGTTGGGACTTTATCTCCACAAGGTCTGTGCAGTGGTCACTCCTACCAACACTGTCATGGACAGATGCATCTGCGGCAGGCGGATTGGTGAGGACGAGGTCACTAGTGGTGCTACTGAGCCACTCTTGGTGATGGACATTGAAGTCCCCCACCCAGAATACATTTTGTGCCCTCGCCACCCTCAGTGCTTCCTCCAAGTGCTGTTCAACATTGAGGAATACTGACTCATCAGCTGAGCGAGGGCGGTAGGTGGTAATCAGCGGGAGGTTTCATTGTCCATGTTTGATCTGATGCCATGAGACTTCGTGGGGTCCAGGGTAGTTGTTGAGGGCAAATCCGTCCCTTCTGTATGCCACTGTACCTCTGCTGCGTCTGTCCTGCCGGTGGGACAGGACATACCCAGGGATGATGATGGCAGTGTCTGAGACATTGCCCGTGAGTCTGGCTTTTTCAGGCTGTTGCTTGAATAGTCTGTGGGAGAGCTCTCCCAACTTCGGCTGGGCTCCCAACAAGCCCCCAGATGTTAGTCAGGAGGACTTCGCAGGGTGGACAGGGCTGGGTATGCCGTGGTCATTCCCGGTCAATGCTGGGTGGTCCGTCCAGTTTCATTCCTTTTTATTGACTCCGTAGTAATTAGTTACAACTGAGTGCCTTGCTAGGCCACGTCAGAGGGCATGTAAGAGTCAATCATATTGCTGTGGGTATGGCGTCAGGGTAAGGACAGCAGATTTCCTTCCGTTAAGGACATTAGTGAACCAGATGGGTTTTTACAACAATCGACAATGGTTTCATGGCCATCACCAGACTAGCTTTTAATTCCAGATTTATTAATTGAATTCAAAGTCCACCTTCTGCTGTGGTGGGATTCGAACCCATGTCCCCAGAACAATACCCTGGGTCCCTGGTTTATTAGTCCAGTGACAATACCACTACACCAACGCCTCCCCATATTATGATTGTTCTAAATTCCTCTCTTTCTGTAACTTCTACATTACCTGTTACTATAGAGATGGTACTGGTGTCCTCCACCGTGAAAACTGAGGCAAAATACTGATTTAGTGTCTCCGCCATTTCTGTGTCCCCCTCTATCAACATCCCAGTCTCATCCTCCAAGGGACCAATATTCACTTTTGCTACTCTCTTACCTTTCATATACTTAAAGAAGCTTTTGCTATCCGCGTTTATATTTTGTGCTAATTTTCTTTCATAATGTACTTTTTCACTTTTTATTTATTTTTTAGTAACCCTTTGTTGATCTTTAAATATTTCCCAATCCTCCAGCCTGCCAGTGGCCTTTGCAATATGGTAAGCCTTAGTCTTTGTCTTTATGTTATCCTTAACTTCCTTGCTTAGCCATGGATGTCATTCCCCCTCTTCGAATCTTTCTTCCTCTTTGGAATACATTTTAGTTGGGAGGAATTGAATTTCTCCTGAAACATCTGCCACTGCCCATCAACTTTCCTCCCTTTTAGTCTTCCTGCCCAGTCCACGAGGGCCAAATCAGTCCTCATGTCTATGTAATTACCTTTGTTTGACTCCAGAACGCTGGAGCGGGACTCCAGTTTCTCGCCCTCAAAATGGATTTGAAATTCCAGCATGCTATGATCACTGTTCCGTAGAGGATCCTTAACTATGAGATCATTAGTTAATCCCACCTCATTTCACAATGCCAAATCTAGAATAGCCTGCTCCCTAGTTGGTTCCACAACATACTGCTCCAAAAAACAATCTCTAATGCATTCAATGAACTCTCCCTCGGGGCTACCTTTGACAATTTGACTAATCCAGTCTATATACATATTAAAATCACCATTGCCGTACCTCTCTCACAAGTTCTCACAGTATTTCTTGGTTTATACTTTCCCCACTGCGGGACTACTGTTTGGGGAACTATAGATTACTCCCACCAGGGGCTTCTTCCCCTTTCTATTACTTATTTCTATGCACACTCAATCTACGTCTTGATCTCCAGTGCCTGTATCATTTCTCACCATAGCACTGATATTTTTCTCTACTAACAATCCTACACCTCTTCCTTTTCCTTCCTGTCTATCCTTCCAAAATAATAAGTACCCTTGGATATTCAATTCCCAAACCTGAATTCCCTGCAACCACGTATCAGTCATCACCAATAAATCATACCCATTCGTCTTCATTTGTGCTGTTAACTCATTTATTTTATTCCGAATGATTCCTGCATTCAGATACAAAGCTTTTAAGTTTGTTTGATTATCAATTTTCAAAGATACATAGAAGTTCAATGAAAGTCAGACCATATCAACCATTGACAGCTCCGTCCTCATCCTTTTGTGAGGCTTCAGTTCATGTTACAGGAGTTGACACGGCTTTGTGACCACCTCCTTATTGATTCTGATTCACCTCACACACTGCTCCTGGGTTAGGTGTAGGTGGGAAAAGTGCTCTTGGAACACCCAGGCTGGGTAGGGAAGAACCCCTTTGTCCTCCCGCTTTACAGAGCTTCCCCTCTCTGCAGCCTCTGCTCCATTTGTTGGTCATGTTACAGACCCAGAGGCACTGTAACTACAGTCCCCATACCTCGTCCAGAGTTGGGTCACAAATCCTCTTTTTTCACTGAATCTTTGCAGCAGCTCCCAACACGACCTCCAGAAAACCATCCACAGCACCGCCACTAACTTTACAATAGCAGAAGTAAGTCAAAAGCCCCTCACCTGTAAGTTGGATGTCTGGTCCTTTTAAATAACACTAGAGGGGGTTCTTCATGCTGCTGAATGTACTTTCAGCTGAGAGTACTAACACAGGCAGTCAGTGGACATGCACAGACAAAGTGTCAAAGATATACATCAAAGATGTCGGATTAGCTGATTGACGTCAATTCAAACCCTTCCTCACACTAACAGCACATGCATGGTATACCCAGGCTAGATCCCTTCCCAGCATGGGGCACTATGCTGGAGACACGAGAAGTGGCTGGCTGTGCAGTGCACATCATTTTCTCTATCCAGGTTTCATCGCATTGGCACCAGTGCTGCCACAGAGTGAAAATCACAGCAGAGGAAGATATAGAGTGAAAGCAACTCACTTCAAAAAGGGAAATGGGAAAAGACTTGACGGCATAATGTTTTCAATAATATGTGAAATGGAAGGGAAATGGGATTAACTGGAAGGGTGAGACCATGAGAATATTAAAATTAAGGTGCTGCCAGACCGGGAGCCAATGTAGATCAGTGAGTACAGGAGTGATGGGTGATCAGGATTTGGTGTGAGTTAGGATACAGTCAGCAAAGGTTTATAACTGGGAGGGTGACCAGGATAGAATTGGAATATTCAAGTGTGGATTTAACAAAGGCACAGATGAGGGCTTATTCAGCAGATGGGCTGAGGCAGAGGTGATGATGGGTGATGTTACAGAGGTGGTAGTAGGTCGGGTTGGTGTGGGGGGGAATATGGCGATGAACTCATCTCAGGTATAAATATAAAACAGAGGTTCCAAACAGTCTCTTTCAGCCTCAGACATTGGATAGGTAGGGGAATACAGATAGTGGATATAGTGTGTACTTTGTGACAGAGACTGAACACAGTGGCTTACGTCTTCCAAAGATTTACATGACAAGAAAACTAAATCAGTGAAATGTGGTTTATAGATCTAATGGTTGGATACAGAGACTTACCAGGGACACCAATAATCGCGAGGATGGGATAGTAAATCGTTTCAATCATTTTCAGAGCATAATAGATCCGAAATTCTAATATCATCCAAACATAATCAGCAGTAACCAAGCCAAACCAATAGGAGAAAGTCCTGCTGTCCATTGTTGTAATATTCCAATCTATTGTCCTCAGATTCTGACCCATTGTTGCAATATTCTTATCAATTGTTCCGAGATTCTGATCGATCCAATCTCTGTCTCTCTCTGCAGCCACGGATCTCTGTTAGTGCCGGGGGAAATGCTCCCACTGACACTATGAGTTAACACATTGAAAGGACTCCCTTATTAATAGAACAGGGAAAACCTCCAGTGACACAATTAGTGTCCATAGTGACTGACATTAATTACAGTCAATGAACAAACAGGTTCAGTTAACCCCTTTTTCTCCAACAATTTTTGTACCACAATAGTGTGGAAGTGTTCCTATGTCTAGTTGAGATATATGAGGTTTGTTGAAAAAAGGAATGGTGGAAATAGCAGAGGCACTGGCCAGAAGCTTTCAATCCTCCTTGGATCTGGGAGTGCTGACAGAGGACTGGAGGGTTGCAAATGTTACAAACTGCTTAAAAAAGGAGACATGAACTGAACCCTGCAACTACTGACCAGTCAGTCTAATGTCAGTGGTTGGAAATTTCTAGAGGCCATAACCCTGTACAAACATATATCTTTCTTGGAAAAACATGGTATAATAAATAACAAACAGCAGGGATAGGTTAATGACCAATCACGTCTGATAATCATGATCAAGTTCGTTGATAACATAACTGAGTGTTGAAGAGGATAGTGTGTTTTATGTTATGTATACGGACTTTCAAAAGCCCTGTGATCAAATGACATGTCATAGACTTGTTATGAAAATTTTGGAATAGCAATTTTTTAAAGTGTGAAAATAGATAAGTTCCCTGGGCCAGATGGGATTTATCCTAGGATTCTTTGGGAAGCCAGGGAGGAGATTGCAGAGCTTTTGTCCTTGATCTCTACGTCGTCATTGTCGACAGGAATAGTGCCGGAAGACTGGAGGATAGCAAATGTTGTCCCCTTGTTCAAGAAGGGGAGTAGAGACTGCCCTGGTAATTATAGACCTGTGAGCCTTACTTGGGTTGTGGGTAAAATGTTGGAAAAGGTTATAAGAGATAGGATTTATAATCATCTTGAAAAGAATAAGTTCATTAGCGATAGTCAGGACGGTTTTGTGACGGGTAGGTCGTGCCTCACAAACCTTATTGAGTTTTTTGAGAAGGTGACCAAACAGGTGGATGAGGGTAAAGCAGTGGATGTGGTGTATATGGATTTCAGGAAGGCGTTTGATAAGGTTCCCCACGGTAGGCTATTGCAGAAAATACGGAAGTATGGGATTGAAGGTGATTTAGAGCTTTGGATCAGAAATTGGCTAGCTGAAAGAAGACAGAGGGTGGTGGTTGATGGCAAATGTTCATCCTGGAGTTTAGTTAATAGTGGTGGACCGCAAGTATCTGTTTTGGGGCCACTGCTGTTTGTCATTTTTATAAATGACCTGGATGAGAGTGTAGACGGGTGGGTTAGTAAATTTGCGGATGACACGAAGGTCGGTGGAGTTGTGGATAGTGCCGAAGGAGGTTGTCGGTTACAAAGGGACATAGATAGGCTGCGGAGCTGGGCTGAGAGATGGCAAATGGAGTTTTATGCGGAAAAGTGTGAGGTGATTCACTTTGGAAGGAGTAACAGGAATGCAGAGTACTGGGCTAATGGGAAGATTCTTGGTAGTGTAGATGAACAGAGAGGTCTTGGTGTCCAGGTACATAAATCCCTGAAAGTTGCCACCCAGGTTAATAGGGCTGTTAAGAAGGCATATGGTGTGTTAGCTTTTATTAGTAGGGGGATCCAGTTTCGGAGCCACGAGGTCATGCTGCAGCTGTACAAAACTCTGGTGCGGCCGCACCTGGGGTATTGCGTACAGTTCCGGTCACCGCATTATAGGAAGGATGTGGAAGCTTTGGAAAGGGTGCAGAGGAGATTTACTAGGATGTTGCCTGGTATGGAGTGAAGATGTTACGAGGAAAGGCTGTGGGACTTGAGGTTGTTTTCGTTGGAGAGAAGGAGGAGGAGAGGTGACTTAATAGAGACATATAAGATAATCAGAGGGTTAGATAGGGTGGATAGTGAGAGTCTATTTCCCCGGATGGTGATGACAAACACGAGGGGACATAGCTTTAAGTTGAGGGGTGATAGATATAGGACAGTTGTCAGAGGTAGTTTCTTTACTCAGAGAGTAGTAGGGGCGTGGAACGCCCTGCCTGCAACAGTAGTGGACTCGCCAACTTTCAGGGGATTTAAGTGGTCATTGGATAGACATATGGATGAAAATGGAATAGTGTAGGTCAGATGGTTTCACAGGTCGGCTCAACATCGAGGGTCGAAGGGCCTGTACTGCGCTGTAATGTTCTATGTTCTATGAAAAATGGAGCACATGGATTAATGTGACAGTCATAGCGTGGATATGACACTGACTCAGGGACAGAAAGTAGAGTGAAGTGATGAACGGTCATTGTTCAGACTGGTGGAGGGGGAGTATTCAGTGTTGTTTCTCAGGGGTTAGTATTAGAATCAGTGCTTTTCCTGACTTGTAGATAGATGTACAAGTGATAGAGACTTGTACATAAAAAAACATAAGTTCAATGCTTGCAGATGACATGAAACTTATAAATAAGGATGGCAAAGGCGCAGACCACAGAATTATCCAATCTCACTGACTTAAATTTATTATAGACTCTAATAGAAATTAAAAATTATTTATCACTCTCTCTTACTTATTTGTGTGATTTGCCTATGAGTGTGCGCTTCAATGTGCACCGTATATTTTTATTATTTTATTCTGATCCAGTTTAGATTGTTAAGTATAATAAACTCACCTCTTGTTTAAACTCAAGAAAACCTGTCCGATTGGTTCTTTCACGATCACAATAAAGGTAAAAGGTAAAATACTCACTGAGGTAGTCAGCACGTCCACTGCTAAAAAGGAACAAATCCAGTTGCGAACAAATGAAAGATAGGACAAGAGGGGAGACTGAGACCTCTCCTCACCTGCTGTAACAGAAATGTGGAGGTTCTCGAGATTGTAACCCAACGACAAACGAGAAATTGGAAGTGTCACAGAGTCACAGAGTTATACAGGACAGAAACAGTCCATTCGCACCACTGTGTCCTTGTCGACCATCAAGCCTGTCCATTTTAATCCCATTTTCCAGCACCAGTCCAGTAACCTTGTATGCTATGGCACTTCAAGTGCTAATCTAAATACTTCTTGAATCCTGTAAGGGTCCTGCCTCTTCCACCCCTTCAGGCAGTGTGTTCCGGATTCCAACCACCCTCTCGGTGAATTTTTCTCCCTCAAATCACCTCTCAACCGCCTACCCCTTAACTTCAATCAATGCCCCATGGTTACTGACACCTCCACGAATGGAAAAGATTTCTTCCTATCTACCCTATCTGTGCCCTCATAATTTGTCGTGCTTTCCGTCTCTCACTCTTTTCGAATAAAGGAAGTAGATTCGCAATAAGGGAGTTACATATAGAGTGAAGTAACTTGGTGCAGGCGAAAACCCCTCTCTGTTGAAAAGTTGAGTAATGTAGCAGGACAGTTAGGGATTACTCTCCATCCAAAGCTAGGAAACCCGAAATCCTAAGACTTGTGGCCAACCATTTTTCACTTGAAGCTGAAGACTCAAACAGAGTTAGAATCACTAACAGATAGAGTAATGTTAGCTAAGGTAAAACTAGAACAGAAGAGACTAGAATTAGAATTCCAGAGAGCGTGAGAAAGAGCAGAGTGAGTGTCAATAAAGGGAATAAGTAAGAGTGTTCCAGAAGGAGAAGGAGGAAAGGGAGTTAAGGTGGCTCAAACAACTCGATGAAGACCCAGTGCACCTGGTGAAGGCACAGCTAGTGAGGGAGCTGCCCCCAGCTCAGGACCATGTGCTGAACTCTTAAACTTCTCCCAGTTCATTCCAAAGTTCAATGTGGAGGATGTGGGAGAATGTTTCATCACTTTTGATAAGCTTGCAAAGCAGCTGAAATGGCCGGAAGACAGCTGGATGCTGTTTTTACAAAACATAATAACAGGGAAAGCCCATGGGGTTTATTCACTGCTGCCAGATAAAAGTTCATTAGATTATGAGGTGACTAAAAATGCTATCCTGGGTGTACATGAGATAGTATCGGAAGTGAACCGCCAATGATTCTGAACCCTCGGAAAGCAGCCTGACTAAACTGACCTCGAGTTTGAAGGAGTTACGCAGCTAAGGAATATAGGAACATAGGAGCTGAATTCAACCATTCAGCCCATCGATCCTGCTCGACTATTCAATATGATCCTGGCTGATCATCCTCTTCAATGCCTTTTCCCCACACTATCCTCATATCCCCTTATGTCAGTGGTATATAGAAATCTGTCAATCTCTGTTTTAAACATACTCAATGACTGCGCTTCCATAGCCCTCTGGGGTAGAGAATTCCAAAGGTTCACAACCCTCTGAGTAAAGAAATCACTCCTCATCTCTGTCCTAAGTGGCTTTCAAATTGTGTCCCTTGGTTCTAGATTCCCAACCAGGGGAAACATCTTAGCTGCCTTGTCTATCCCTTTAAGTATTTTGTAGGTTTCAATGAGATCACCGTTCATTCTTCGAAACTCGAGAGAATACATGTTCAGTTTCTTCAATCTCTTTTCGGAGAACAGTCCCGCCATCCCAGGAACAAGTCTGGTGAATCTTTGTTACAGTCCCTCTATGGTCATAATATCCTTCCTCAGATAAGGGGACCAAAACTGCACACAGTACTCCAGGTGCGATCTAACCAAGGTTCTATACAATTGAATCAAGACTTCACTACTCCTGTATTCAAATCCTCTAACGATAAAAGTAACACACATTAGCCTTCCTAAATGCTTGCTGCACCTGCATGTTAGCTTTAAGTGACCTATTGACAAGGACACCCAGGTCCCTTTGTACATCTACACTTTCTCATCTCTTACCATTTAAGAAATACTCTGCACATCTATTCATTCTACCCAAGTGGCCCACCTCACAGTTTTCCACATTATATTCCATCTACCATGTTCTTGCCCACTCACTAAGTCTGTCCAAATCCCCTTGAAGCCGTTTTGCATCTTCCTCATAACTCACATTCCCACCTAGTTTTGTGTCATCTGCAAACTTGAACATATTACTTTGGTCCCCATATCCAAATCATCGATATATATTGTGAACAGCTGGGGCCCAAGTACTGTGCCCTGCGGTACCCCACTAGTCACATCCTGCCAACGCAAGAATGGCCCGTTTATTCCTACTTTCTGTTTCCTGCCTGTTAACCAATTCTTACTGCATGTCAGTATATTACCTCCTTTCCCATGTGTTTTAATTTTACTTACCAAGCTCCTGTGGCGCACTTTATCAAAAGCCTTCCGAAAATCCACCGGCTCCCCTTTTCTATTCTGTGAGTAACATCCTAAAAAAACTCCAACAGGTTCGGCATGAATGATTTCCTATTCATAAATCCATGTTGACTCTGCCCAATCAGATCCATTTATCACATACTTTAGAATAGATTCTAGCACTTTCCCTAGTACTGATGGAAGCCTAACAGGTCTGTAATTCCCAATTTTCTCTTTCCCTCCCTTCTTAAATAGTGGGGTGACATTTGCGACCTTCCAATCTGCAGGAAGCGTTTCACAATTGATAGAATTTTGAAAGTGGATCACCAATATGTCTACAATCCCCATAACTACTTCCTTCAACACTCTGGGATGTAGAATATCAGATCTTGATGAATTATCAACCTTCAGCACGATTAAATTCGCCAATACAACTTCTTACTAATACTAATTTCCTTCAATTCCTCATTCTCCCAAATCCCTTGGATCTCTAATTCTGGGAGATTTCTTGTATCTTCCACAGTGAAGAAAGACACAAGATAATCATTTAGCTTCTCTGCCATTTCTTTATTCTCCATTATAAATTCTCCTGACTCTGCCTGTAATGGACCCACATTTGTCTTTGCTAAATGCTTCCTTTATACGTACCTATAGAAGATTTTGCAATGCATTTTCGAGTTTACTTTTGATCAGTAGATATGGACACTCAAGATAGAGCCCACATATGAAACCCTTAGAATGGTGATCCTTCTCCAGGAGTTTCCACTGTATTAAGGCAGGCCACCTCCCATTGAAACCCACATAGAGGAACAAAAGGTTCAAAGGGCCAGACAGGGAGCAATTCTGGCCGATGACTTTTCCTTTGTACACAAGGCCTTACCCCAAATGTAAACACTTCCCCGGTCACTCCAAAGACCCGATAATAAAAGGTGGTAGGGTGATAGGAGCCCGAACAGCCATGGGCAAGAAGGAAAGGCTGGACACACAGGGGACCCTCCTCAGGCCAAATTGGATATTACTGAGTGCAGGAGGAATGGCCGAGACCTGTGTGTTTCCACTGTAATAAGGCAGGTCACCATCGAGCTGAATGCTGGAAGTTATGGGAAAACCTGTAGCGTTAATCAGGGTCCACCAGATCAGTGCAGGAAAAGGGGCCCTGATGGAAAGCACGGCAGATCAGGATGTGTCTTTCACTGCAGCAATCAAACCCAGTAAACCTACCACTGAAATTGCGGGAAAACTTAACAAAATCCCTGAGAGTTACCAGAATGTTTTCCCAAGGAAAGGTGACCCCATACACCTCGACTGAGGCAAGCATTTCCATAGTCATTTTCAGGGATACAGGGGCCACCCAATCCCTTCTGCTGAGAAAATACATGACCTTTCCTCCAGAGAGTGCAGTGAATGCTAGAGTGTTAGCGAATGGTATCGGAAGACAGTATATGCACCTTAATATGAGCTGCACTTGGAGTGTGACCCAGTTTCAGGACTGGTAACCATCGGGATTGTCCCTAGTTTATCAGTGTATGGGTCGACCTGCTCCTGGGTAATGCTCTGACAGGGGAAAAGGTGGTAGCTTCCCCAGTAGTTCTTTAGAGACGAAAAGAGGTTCGGGAGACAGAGCAGTTACAGAAGAAGGTCCCTGGCATTCTCCCTGATTGTGTGGTGACTCGGTCCATGGCCAAACAATCCCCTGACCTAACACTGCAGACGGATGACCCTACTGTCTTGTTGTCTGAAACCTTCATTGGGATGTTAGAGGACCCAAAGGATGTGTTAAACAGATTTTCCTTAGTTGAGCCTCAACAACCTGACCCAGTGTTAAAAAGTAGCACAGAATGTCCAAACTAAAACTGAAGCAGAGGGAGTTGCAGAGTGTTACTATTTAAAGAATGAGGTGCTGATGAGGAAGTGTAGACGTCCTCACAGACCTGTGGATGAAGAGTGGACAGTGCTTCACCAGATGGTGGTGCCGCTGAGGTACCTTAATATTTCTTCAAGAATGGCCCACGAGATTCCAATGACTGGACATGTCATTGCATGAAAAATCAAAGCCCGCATAAGACAGTATTTTGACTGGTCACAACTCCACAAAGATGTGGTGGAGTTCTGTAAAACTGCTCACACATGTCAGGTTCTGGGGAAGTCCCAAACTGCAATAAAACCTGCACCCCTAATTCCCATACCAACTTTTGGGGAACCCTTAAGCAGAATGCTGGTGAATTGTGTGGGACAACTGCTGAAAACAAAACGGGACTACCAGTATCTTCTCACCATTATGGATGTGGTGACCCGATTCCCAGAGGCCATTCGCCCGAAGAACCATCTCTGCCAAGGTAGTGGTGGAGGGGCTAACCCAATTCTTTACTCGATATGGGCTGTCTGCTGAGATCCGGGTGGACCAGGGCACACATTTTACGTCCAGTATTTTTGAAAAGGTCATGGGTATTCTGGACATAACCTAGCTAAAGTCCGTAGCCTATCACCCACTGTCACAAGGGGCTTTGGAGCAGTACCACCGGACCCGAAAGACAATGATCAGGCCATACTGCTATGAGTAACCCCATGACTGGGACAAAGGGTTGGGATTTCTCCTGTTGGATACCAGGGACTTATCCAATGATTCCACTGGCTTTAGTCTATTTGAATTAGTTTATGGAGACAAGGCGAGAGGTACTCTTAAACGAATCAAGGAGAGGTTTTTGGGACACAGGGATGAGTCTTCCATTTTAGACGACATTTCCATGTTCTGGGAGCGGCTCACGAGAGCCTGTGCAATGGCTCAGAAACACCTAATGACCTCTCAGGCAGCTATGAAAAGATAAGGAGACAAAAATGTCAAGGCTGGAACGTTTCAGCCCAGAGACCATGTATTGTTACTACTCCCAATTCAGGGTGAACCCCTGAAATCCCAGTTCAGTGGTCCATATCGAGTGACAAAAGGAATATTCAGGTAAATTATTTAATTGACACCCAGACGAAAGGAAAACAAGTAAAGGCTGTGGAGGGGACAGACACGTACAGATCTGTCAGACAGTCAGGAGCGAAGGATTGGAAAGGACAGTGAGGACAGGTTAGAGGAGGGCCAGGAGTACTCCCAACTGGAACCCCCTGCTCTGCGATTGGTCAACCCTGAAATGTTAGATAGATTAGACCCCACGCTCTCCTCCTTAAATGCAGGTCAAAGAGGCACCCTAAAAAGGTTGAGAACAGCATTTACAGAAAAGCGCAAGGGCAAGGAAAGTTCCCAGAAACGTTGCCAATGATGTGGGAGATGCCTTACCTAGTCAAAGTGCCGCAAGAGAGTGCA
Source organism: Heterodontus francisci (assembly GCF_036365525.1). Taxonomy (NCBI): domain Eukaryota; kingdom Metazoa; phylum Chordata; class Chondrichthyes; order Heterodontiformes; family Heterodontidae; genus Heterodontus; species Heterodontus francisci. The sequence continues at coordinate 866,724 of NW_027142022.1, read as the reverse complement.
GTGAAAGTTGGACAGACACTTGCGAGCGGTAATGTCCCCAAGGACATAGGGCAGATCAGAAAAAAATGCTCCCCATCGTCAAGGGAAAAGGGAACGGCAAACATCCTAAAGTAAACAGCACTTGTGTACCTCACCAGAAAGTTAAAAGTAAGGTCAGTGTGGATCTACCCACTGAAGAACCCAATGATCAGGTCCCAAACCCAAAGCTCATCAAACTCAACCATCCTCGTCAAAGCTCCAACACAATTAGATCAGTACACCTGTAACAGACAATGTCAGCTGCAGTAAATCCAAGATTAATGTGTGAATTTGTGAAGTTATTATTGAGAATGAATGTGGGTTTCCTTCTATTTCCTCCCACAATTGTGTCATGAAATGTTTCTATTCTCACTTTTCTTTCCATGTGCTGCGGCGGTTTCAAGATAACACGATGTGCCAAATGAGGAATTTTAATTCATCAGTTGGAAACTTACACTAAACATTTAATGGAGAAAATCCTGCAGTTAACCTTGAAAAAACAGGCAGCCAAGATGGCCACCACAATTGTTATCTGAAACACCTTTTCACATTCCAAGGCCTCCAACAGGAGACACATATATTATGAGCCTGGACCCAAATCACTGGCTTGCTCTAGTGCTTCATTTACCTAAGCTTACAATCATTAACACGGCATACGAGGCCATCCTGACACATTGACTTTGAAAGAGCAAACTTCTCCAACAGTAAATAGTAGTATTCTGAGCCCTGGGGAGATATAATTTCTATACTTGAATCTCATTATAAGGGTACAAAGATTACAATGAGGCAGTCATGAGACCTTCTGTCCATCTCTGTGAAAGCTGGGAGTTTCCCCTGGACAAAGACAGACAAGCCAGTGATTAAAACTGTGCAGGAGCAGAAGGGCTGTGCCCCCGCTCCCCCACCCCCCCCCCCCCCACCCCCGCACCTCTCAGACCGTCTCTCTCTCCAGATAACATCACAAGTTTGAAAAAAAACATGCGACTGTGGGCCCTCCAAGCCTTCCGATTGCTGCAGACAGAGTAACCAGTTGAAGAAAGCCACCTACAAATCTGCCTCCAAGAGAACACTGAGCCATGTGTGCCTGCCACAAATGCACTTCAACCAGCCAAAAACTTTAGGAAAACAATTTCAGCCAGAAGACCACCGAATCGTCCAACCTCACAGAATAACAAAGAAGAAAGAACAAAGAACAGTGCAGCACAGGAACAGGCCATTCGGCCCTCCAAGCCTGCACCGATCTTGATGCCTGCCTAAACTAAATCCTTCTGCACTTCCAGGGCCCATATCCCTCTATTCGCACCTGTTCATGTATTTGTCAAGATGTCTCTTAAACGTCGCTATCGTACCTGCTTCCACCACCTCCCCTGACAGCACGTTCCAGACACTCACCACCCTCTATGTAAAAAACCTGCCTCACACATCCCTCTAAACTTTGCACCTCGTACCTTAAACCTATGTCCCCTAGTAACTGACTCTTCCACCCTGGGAAAAAGCTTCTGACTATCCACTCTGTCCATGCCGCTCATAACTTTGTAAACCTCGATCATGTCAGCTACCAGGAAGGTTATATAGTCTGGGGCTGTTCTCCTTGGAACAGAGAAGGTAGAGGGGAAATGTGATTCAAATGTACAAAATTGCGTGGGGCCTGGATAGAGTGGAGGTGAAGGGTCGATTCACCTTAGCAGAGAGATCAGTGACGAAGTGGCATAGATTTAAAGTGCTTGGTAGAAAGACTACAGGGGAGATGAGGACTTTACTTTCTCCCAGAGGGTGGTGGGAGTCTGGAATTCATTGCCCGAAAGGGTAGTTAAGGCAGGAACCCACAACTCATTCCAAACGGAATATGCACCTCATGTGATGTAATCTATCAAATGCTGGAAGGTGGGATTAGAATGGGTGGATCGTTTTCAGCTGGCATTGACACGATGCGCCAAGTGGTCTCTTTATGTGCTATAAACTTTCTATGTTTCTAAGATGCAACTCAGGCAATGTTGAAAGACAAGGTAGGTCAGATACTAGACTGGTTTAAAATTGAGAAAGAGGAAGCATTAGATAAGCTATCTGTACTTAAAGTGGATAAAGCACCAGGACCAGATAACATGCATCCAAGGATACTGAGGGAAGTGAGGGTGGAAATCGCAGAGGTACTGACCATAATTTTTCAATCTTCCTTAGACTCGGGGGTGATGACAGAGGGTTGGAGAATTGCAAACGTTACACCCTTGTTCAAAAGAGGGTGTAAAGTTAAGCCCAGCCACTACAGTTAAACCAGTCAGTTGAACTACAGTGGTGGGAAAACTTCTAGAAAAAATAATTTGGGACAAAATGAATAGTCACATGGGCAGATGCGAGTTAATTAAGGAAAGCCAGCATGGATTTCTTAAGGGAAAATCATGTTTAACTGTCTTGCTGGAGTTTTTGAGGTGGTAACAGAGAGTTGATGAAGGCAATGCTGTTGATGGGGTTTACATGGACTTTCATACAACAGTCTATTCAGATTCAATTGAACCATTACTTCGATCTTGGAATTCAGAGTAGAATCTCAAAATTTGCCGATGACACCAAACTTGGAGGAGTGGTAAACAGTGAGGATGATATAAACTGCCTACAACAGGATAGGCTATCAGAATGGGCCGAGAAGTGGCAGATCGAATTTAATACAGAGGAGTGTGAGGTGATGCATCTTGGCAGGAGCAATAGTGTGAGGCTATGCAGACAGAATGGTACAGTTCTAAAGAGTATGCAGGAACAGATGGACCTGTGTGTGGATGTGCAGAGATCTTTGAACGTGGCAGGACATATTGAGAGAATGACAACAAAGCATATGAGATCTTGAGCTTCTTAAATAGAGGCATAGACTACAAAGCAGGAAGTTATGCTGAAAATGTATACAACTCTGGTTAGGCCCAAAGTGAAGTATTGTGTCCAGCTCTGGTCATCATATTTTAGGAAGGATGTGAGGATCCTTGAGAGGGTGCAGAGGAGATTTACCAGAATAGTTCCAGGGATGGGGATTTTGTTACAATCCTAGGTTGGAAAAGCTGGGGTTGTTCTTCCTGGAGTAATTGCGATTGAGGGAACCTTTCCTAGAAGTGTATAAGATTATGAGAGAATCATAGAGAATCACAGAGCTGTTCCAGCACACATGGAGCCAATCAGCCCATTGTATCTGCACCTGTTCTCTGACTGAGCAATTTACGTAGTGCCATTTCCCTGCCTTTTCCCCATAATCCTACACATTCTTCCTTTTCAGGTGTCTAAATAATTCCCTTCTGATTGTGTCAAGTGAACCTCTTTCAATCACACTCTCTGACACTGCATTCCAGATCCTAAGCACTAACTGTGTGAAAATACTTTCCTCATGTTGGCATTGCTATTTTTTAAACCAATTACATTAAATCTAAACCCATCCATTCTTGATCGTTTGACGAGTGGGAACATTTTCTCCCTACCTACTCTGTCCAGACCCCTCATGATTTTGAAAGCTTTAGATAAGATAGAGACAAGGAAAAACTGTTCCCATTAACTGATGAAACACGGACCAGGGAACACAGATGGAAGGTTTTGGGTAAGAGATGCAGGGGGAATATGAGGAAGAGTTTTTTTACACAGTGGATGGTAATGAGCTGGAACTCATTGCCCATGAGGGTGGTGGAAGCCGAGGCTATCAATGATTTAGGAACATAGGACCATAAGAGCAGGAGTAGGCCATTCAGCCCATCCAGCCTGACCTGCCATTCAATATGATTGTGGCTCATCATCCACTTCAATGCCTTTTCCCCACACTATCCTCATATCCTTTTATCTCATTGATATTTAGAAATGTGTCAATCTCTGCTTTAAACATAAACAATGACTGAGCTTCCACAGCCCTCTAGGGTAGAGAATTCCAAAGATTCACAACCCTCTGAGTAGTGACATTTTTCCTCATCTCTGTCCTTATTTTGAAATTGTGTCTGCTAATTCTAGATTCCCCAACCAGGGGAAACATCTTAGCTGCATCTACCCTGTCCATCTCCTAAAGTATTTTGTAGGTTTCAATGAGATCACCTCTGATTCTTCGAAACTCTAGAGAATAGTTTTCCCAATCCCTCTTCATGGGAGAGTCCCGCCATCCCAGGAACAAGTCTGATGAACCGTCGTTGCACTCCCTCAATGGCAATAATCTCCTTCCTAAAGTAAGGGGACTAAAACTGCGCACAATACTCCAAGTGCGGTCTAACTAAAGTTCTGTACAATTGTAGCAAGCCTTCACTACTCCTGTACTCAAATCCTCTTACGATAAAGGCTAACATGCCATTAACCTTTGTAATTGTTTGCTGCACCTGCATGTTAGCTTTCAGTGACTTATTGGCAAGGACACCCAAGCCGCTTTGTACATCTACACTTCCTAATTTATCATTTAAGAAATACTCTGCACATCTATTCCTGCTACCAAAGTGGATTACCTTGCATTTTTCAATATTATTTTCCACCTAACATGTTCTTGCCCAATCACTGAGTCTCAACAATTCCCCTTGAAGCGGCTTTGCATCTTCCTCACTGTACACATTCCCACCTAGTTTTGTGTCAGACGCAAACTTGGAAATATTACATTTGGTCCACACATCCAAATCATTGAAATATATTGTGAACAGCTGAGGCCCAATCTCTGATCCCTGCAGTACCCCACTAGTCATAGCATGCCAACGCGAAAATGATCCGTTTATTCCTCCTCACTGTTTCCAATCTGTTAACCAATCCTTAATCCATGCCAGTATATTACGGCCTGTCCCATGTGTTATAATTTTGCGAAGCAAGCTCATTTGGGGGTTCTGAAAACCTTCTGAAAATACAAGTATACCATCTCTGTCAACTCCTCTTAATCAATTCTGTTGTTATCATCCTCAAAATCTCCAACAGGTTCGTCAAACATGATTTCCCATTCATAAATCCATGTTAACTATGCCCAATCAGATCATTATTATCCAAATGTTCATTTATCACATCCTTTAGAAATGATTCTAGCAGGTTCCCAACGATTAATGCAAGGCTAACAGCTTTGTAATTCCCTGTTTTCGCTCTCCCTCCCTTCTTATATAGTGGGGTGACATTTGCATCCTTCCAATCTGCAGGAACCGCTCCAGAATCTACAAAATGTTTGAAGATGATCAGCAATGCATCCACTATCTCCATAGCTATCTCCTCAAACACTCTGGGACGTAGAATATCAGGTGCTGGGGACATACCAACCTTCAGCCCCATTAATTTCTCCAATACAACCTTCTTAGTAATACTAACTTCCTTTAATTCATTGCAGTTCTGAAGAAGGGTCACTGACCTGAAACGTTAACTCTGCTTCTCTCTACACAGATGCTGCCGGACCTGCTGAGTGTTTCCAGCATGTCTTGTTTTTATTCAAGATTTCCAGCATCCTCAGTATTTTACTTCTAATTTCCTTCAATTCATCATTCCCCCAATCCCTTGGATCTCTAATTCTGGTTGATTTCTTTTATATGTCTCGGTGAAGACAGACACAAAATAATCATTTAGCTTCTCTGCAATTTCGCTGTTCCCATTATAAATTCTACTGAAACAAAAACAAGAAATGCTGGATTCACTCAGCAGGTCTGGCAGCATCTGTGGAAAGAGAAGCAGAGTTAACGTTTCGGGTCAGTGACCCTTCTTCGGAACTGACAAATATTAGAAAAGTCACAGATTATAAACAAGTGAGGTGGGGGTTGGGCAAGAGATAACAAAGGAGAAGGTGCAGATTGGACCAGGCCACATAGCTGACCAAAAGGTCACGGAGCAAAGGCAAACAATATGTTAATAGTGTGTTGAAAGACAAAGCATTAGTACAGAATAGGTGTGAATATACTGAATATTGAACATCAGCAAGTGCAAACCTGAAGAAAAACAACCTGAAAAAAACAGTGGGTAAGCAAACTGAACAAACTAAGATGAAATGAAATAAATGCAAAAAAGGATTGTAAAAAATGTAAAAAGGAATGCAAAAAAAAAGGAAGAAAAAATAACTAAAAATGACTAAAAATGAAAGTAAAGTGGGGGGCTGTCATGCTCTGAAATTATTGAACTCAATGTTCAGTCCGGCAGGCTGTAGTGTGCCTAATCGGTAGATGAGATGCTGTTCCTCGAGCTTGCGTTGATGTTCACTGGAACACTGCAGCAATCCCAGGACAGAGATGTGAGCATGAGAGCAGGGGGGAGTGTTGAAATGGCAAGCAACCGGAAGCTCAGTGTCCTGCTTGCGGACTGAGCGGAGATGTTCCGCAAAGCGGTCACCCAGTCTGCGCTTGGTCTCCCCAATGTAGAGGAGACCACACTGTGAGCAGCGAATACAGTATACTACATTGAAAGAAGTACAAGTAAATCGCTGCTTCACCTGAAAGGAGTGTTTGGGGCCTAGGATAGTGAGGAGAGAGGAGGTAAATGGGCAGGTATTACACCTCCTGCGATTGCAAGGGAAGGTGCCCTGGGACGGGGACGAGGTGGTGGGGTAATGGAGGAGTGGACCAGGGTGTCGCGGAGGGAACGATCCCTTCGGAATGCTGACAGGGGAAGGGAGGGGAAGATGCGACTGGTAGTGGCATCACGCTGGAGGTGGCGAAAATGGCGGAGGATGATCCTTTGGATATGGAGGCTGGTGGGATGAAAAGTGAGGACAAGGGGAACCCTGTCACGGTTCTGGGAGGGAGGGGAAGGGGTGAGGGTAGAGGTGCGGGGAATGGGTCGGACATGGTTGAGGGCCCTGTCAAACGCAGTGGGGGGAAATCCTCGATTGAGGAAAAAGGAGGTCATATCAGAAGCACCGTCATGGAAGGTAGCATCATCAGAGCAGATGCGTCGGAGACGGAGAAACTGGGAGAATGGAATGGAGTCCTTACAGGAGGTAGGGTGTGAAGAAGTGTAGTCGAGGTAGCTGTGGGAGTCAGTGGGCTTATAATGGATATTGGTAGACAACCTATCCCCAGAGATGGAGACAGAGAAGTCGAGGAAGGGAAGGGAAGTGTCAGAGATGGACCATGTAAAGGTGAGAGAAGGGTGGAAATTGGAAGCAAAGTTGATAAAGTTTTCTAGTTCGGGGCGGGAGCAGGAAACGGCACCGATACAGTCATCAATGTACCGGGAAAAGAGTTGGGGGAGGGGGCCTGAGTAGGACTGGAACAAAGAATGCTCGACATATCCCACAAAAAGACAGGCATAACTGTCAGACAGGCAGAAATTCTACTGACACTGCCTGTGATGGACTCACATTTGTCTTAGCCAAATGTTTCCTTTTTACGTACCTGTAGAAGCTTTTTACAGTCCGTTTTTATATTTTTCCAGCTAACATTCATATTCTATTCTCCCTTTCTTTATCAGTTTCTTCAGTCTCCGTTGGTGTATTCTAAAATCCTCCCAATTCTCAGGTTTACTACTATTTATGGCAACTTTATTGTCCTTTTATAGAGTCATAGAGAGATACAGATACGGCCCTTCGGCCCACAGAGTCTGTGCCTGCCAACAAACACCTATTTATACTAATCTTACATTAATCCCATATACCCTACCACATTCCCACCATTCTCCTACCACCTACCTACACTAGGGGCTATTTACAATGGCCAATCTACCTATCAACCTGCAAGTCTTTGGATGTGGGAGGAAACTGAAGCACCCAGCGGAAACCTACGCGGTCACAGTAGAAGTTGCAAACTCCACATAGGCAGTACCAAGAACTGAACCCGGGTTGCTGGAGCTGTGAAGCTGCAGTGCTAACCGCAGTTTTAATCTTATACAATCCTTAACTTCCTTTGTTGTCCACAGTTGACTGCCTTTACTTTTGGGTTTTATGTGCCTGGAAGCAATGTATAGGTGCTGTAAACTATATAATATTTAATTAAAGACTATCGATTGCCTATGTACTATCATACCTTTCAATGTATTTTTCCAATCCACCTAGGGCAATTTGCCCCTCATACCTTCATAACTTCTTTTGTTCTAATTTAACACCCTGGCTTAAGAGTGAACTACATTACTTTCAAGCATAATGTAAAATTCCATCACATTATGGTAATTCATCCCTAAAGGTAACTTTACTATAAAATCATTAATTATCCCTGTCTATAATACTAGATCTACAATAGCCTGTTTTCTCGTCGGTTCCTCAACATAAAGCTCCAGAAAACCATCCGTAACACACTCCATAAACTCGTCATTCATAGCATTTGTTCTCATTAGGTTACCCAGTCTATATGAGGATTGAAGTCACCCATGATGACTGTATTGCCCATGTTATATGATTCTCTCATCTCCATTAATGCCATGCCCCACAAAAACACTACTGTTTGATGGCCTACAAACAGCTCCTACCAGTGTTTTCTCCCCCTTGTTGTTTCTTAGCTCCACCCAAACAGATTCCATATTTTGTTCTTCAGAACTGAGATCCTCCCTTACTATGGTACTGATACAATCCCTTATTATCAGTGCAACATTATGTCCTTTCCCATTTTGCCTGTCCTTCCTAAAGGTCGAATCTGCTTGCTTATTCAGTTCTCAGTCTTGGTTACCCTGTAGCACATTTCCGTTATGACAATTGGATCAGACTCATTTACCTCTATTTGGGCCTTTAAATCATCTACCCTGTTCTGAATACTGAGTGCATTCAGGTGCAGCGCCCTTAACCGTTCTGCGTTCTAGTTGATGCTCACCTTTGTTTCGCCTACCTTCGAATGTCACCTTCTACTTTTCTATCTCCTGTTACCAGCTTTATTTCCTCTCAATTTGATCCTTCCTCCCAATTTCAAAAGAAAACTGGATGGGTGATTGAAGGAAGTGACCTTGCAGGGCTACGGGATTGAGTGGGGGAGTAAAACTGACTGAACTGCTCCACAGGGAACCAGCACGGTCTCGATGGGCCTAATGGAATCCTTCTGTGTGGTAAGTGACTCTGACTCTATCACTGTCTGTGACTGAATGTTGGATATGTCTCCCGTTCCTGCCAGAAAGATCCGGATACATAAAATGTCAATGAAACTGTGACGTTAATAACCACTGACAGCTCCGTCCTCACCCTGGTCTGAGGCTCCAGGTTGTGTTTCAGGAGCTCTGTGACCACCTCCTTATTGAAACAGAGTCACCTCACATACTGCTCCAGGGTTAGATGTAGGTAGGAAAAGTGCTCTTGGAAAACCCGGAGTGGGTAGGACAGAGCCCCCTCCTCCTCCCTCGTTACAGAGCTTCCTCTCTCTGCAGCTTCTGCTCCATTTGTTGGTCATGTTACAGAGCCAGAGACACTGTAACTACAGTCCCCATACCTCGTCCAGAGTTGGGGCACAAAATCCTCTGCCCTCCCTGAATGTTTGCAGCAGCACACAACACAACCTCCAGGAAACCATGCACAGCACCTTCCACTAACTTTACAATTACAGAAGTAAGTCAAAAGCCCCTCATCTATAAGTTGGATTCCTGGTCCGTTTAAATAACACTAGAGGGGGTTCCTCCTGCTGCTGACTGTATGTTCAGCCGAGAGTGACTAACACAGGCGGACAGTGAACATGCACAGACCAAGTTTCCAAGACGGACATCAAAGCTGTTGGAATGGTACATTGACATCACATTCAAAACCATCCACAAATAAACAACACATACATGGAACGATTGACCTAGAGCCCTGCCCAGCGTGGGGCATTGTGCAGGCCACAGTAGAAGTGGCCATCTGTGAAAATCACACTAACTTCACATACATGGTGCTATTGACCTGGAGCCCTGCATCAAAGCTGCCGGAATAGCAGTTTGACATGACATTCCACAACTCCTCGTGCTACTAGTGCACACAATGTACACCCGGGCTAGAGTACTGCACAGCATGGGACAGTGTGCAGGCCACACCGGAAATGGCTGGGAGCTCCGCTCATACCCTTTTATAGATCCAGGCTTCCACAGTGTGGGCAACAGTGCTGCTGTAAGAGCTAAAAAATCACCACCAAGAAGAGATAGAGAGGGAAGGAAATTCACTTTAAAAGGGGACATTGAACGAGACTTGATGGAAGATTTTCAAGAATATGGGAATGGACAGGGGAATGGGACTAATTGGAGGGGTGTGGCCATGGAGGGATTCAAACACAAGAATGAGAATATTAAAATTAAGGGTGTTGCCAGACCGGGAGCCAATGTAGATCAGTGAGCACAGGGGTGATGGGTGATCAGGATTTGGTGTGAGTTAGAACACAGGCAGCAGGGTTCTGGATGGGCTGTGGTTTATAGATGTTTATAACTGGGAAGGTGACCAGGATACAATTGGAAAAATCAAGTGAATAAAGGCACAGATGAGGGTTTATGCAGCAGATGGGCTGAGGCAGAGGTTGTGATCGGTGATATTACAGAGGTGGTAATATGCAGCGTTGGTGATGTAGGGAATATGGAGATGAATTCAGCTCAGGTATAAATGGAACACAGATGTTGTAAACAGCCTCGGATATTGGGCAGGGTGGGGTAGGTGATTCACAGATAGGAGATGGAGTTAGTGATGAAGACCAATGCCACTGGCTTCAGTCTTCCCAATATTTACATTACAGAACAGTATTTCAGTGAAACAGGGTTTACAGATCACCTAGCGGGAAATAGAGACTTACCAGGAGCACAGACAGGACCCAAGATGAATGATGAATTTACAAGAACTGTAATACAATTAGCAATGGGTTGACAGCTAATAGCTGGAGGTAGAGATTCACCAGGTACAGTAGCAACAGCAAGAAGGGTAGAGTAAACTACAGGAGCAGTAATGCAATTTAACATGGTTCATAGAATTAATAGCTGTATAGAGAGACTTACCAGGGATGCCAACAATAGCCAGAATGGGATAGTAAATATATTGAATTATCTCAAGTGCATACAAGATCCGATCGTCTAATGAGTACCAAACCCAATATGTAGAAAGATAGTAAAGATCCGAGGATAAACTCCTGTCCATTGTTGTAACATTCCAATCTATTGTTCTCAGATTCTGATCTATCCCTTCCCTCTCTCTGGAGCCACTGATCCCTGTCAGTGCCGAGCGTGATGTTCCCTTTGACGCTATGTGATAACACATTGAAAGAGTCCCTTATTAATAGAAAAGGAAAGCCTTCCAGTGACACAATTAGGGCCCATGGAGACTGACATTAATTACAGTTACTGAAGAAATAGGTTTAGTTAACCCTTTTCATTTCAACACTTTTTGTACCACAATCAACGATAACATTTGCCCAGTCTGAATGGGTTGTATGAGGGTTGCTGAGGGAGGGAAAGGTGGGAATAGCAGATGCACAGGCCAGAATCTTCCAATACTCCTTGGATATGTGATTCGTGACAGAGGACTGGAGGGTTGTCAATGTTGCACCCTGATTAAAAAAGGAGAGGTGGAGTAAACTCTATATTTACTGTCACTGATGGGGAAATTTCTAGAGTTCACATCCCAGGACAAACGTATTTGATGCTGGAGAAAAGAAAAAAAAGCATGGACAACAAAAGGCAAGCAGGAAGTATATGGTAAGACAAGTCATGTCTAGTAAATGTCAACAACAACAACCTATATTTATATAGTGCCTTTAATGTAATAAAACATCTCAAGATGCTTCACAGGAGCATTATGAAGCAACGTATGACATAGAGACACAACAGGAGAAATGAGGTCAGATGACCAACAGCTTGGTCAAAGAGGAAGTTTTTATGTAGTATCTTAAGGGAGGAATGTGATGCAGCGTGTCAGTGAAAGTGGGATACTGGCAATCTCACCGAACTAGTAATCCAGAGGCGCAGGCTCATTCCCTGGGGACATGGGTTCAAATCCCACCATAGCAGATGGTGGAATTTAAAATTCAATTATGTAATGCATTCAATTGATGAATAAAAACTGGAATTGAAATCTGGACTTAAAAATGTTGCCATGAAGCCATCATCGATTTTTATAACAATCTATCTGGTCCATTAATGTCCTTTAGGGAAGGAGATCTACCATCCTTATCTGTTCTGGTCTCCATGTAACTCAATGTGGTTCACTTTTAACTGCCCTCTGAAATAGTCTAGCAAGCCACTCAGTGTCAAGAATAATTATGGATGGACAATAAAGGTGTAGGAATGGTATTCCAGAGATTTTCATAAGGGTCGTTAACTAGTCTAGGACATAACTCTGGAGACAGGTCTTTGTGTTTACATTCCTGGCAATGATAATGTGAAGCCTCATGTCCACATATATAAACAAATGTTGTTTATAAACTGTCTCGGACATAACTCTGGACACAGGTCTTTGTGTCTACATTCCTGGCAATGATAATGTGAAGCCTCATGTCCACATATATAAACAAATGTTGTTTATAAACTGTCTCGGACATAACTCTGGACACAGGTCTTTGTGTCTACATTCCTGGCAATGATAATGTGAAGCCTCATGTCCATATATATAAACAAATGTTGTTCATAAACTGTCATCTTTTTGATTGGTTACTCTATGGTTCAAACATGAGAATTACAAGAAAGAATGAGACAGCACTCAAAGTTCAAATTAAACACCAATGACTCTACTAGATTCAGTAGGAATACTACTCGTTTACAATTATACAAAATACCCATTCACAATGTACCGGTGAGCAATACACCCATTAGTCACAAACATGTTGCAAAGAGTCATGCATACATGATAACCCAGTGAGCATTCCCCTCCCTGCTAATCGTTCTGTCACTGACCAATCTCCTCGACCTTATCACAGAATCACTATTTCCAATGATTTTGCACCTTTCATATCAAGGTGGGCTGAATGTTTCACTGACAAGATCACACTGTCCTATCAAAATCCACCGTAGGCTACAGTTGTCCAATGAGATGTCTAATTCTTTGTTCAGACGATGATATGAGATACTGCCTTGATGGTGAGCATGTGTTTACATTTCCTTCAGTAATTTCATCACCCCTTGTGGATGTTACAGATGCATCAGGATTGTTATCAGAACAAAAAATAGCAGATTTCATTCCTGGTCACAGACACATTTTGAACCACAGGACAATTAAACAATGCAAATCCCTTACATTCCTGACGTCTTATAAACTGATACTTTTCAAAACAAGACATTGTAAAGGAATTCATAGAGTCAAGGCAGTTGGAATCTAGACGCCCCTCCCCCCCCCCACCCCCCACTGAACGATAATGACAATGACTTAAACCAGGCTCAAAGTACCATCATGGAAGGGTAGTTAGTTAATGACTGACCAATCAAATGAACAGAAATGGCCTTTTACCTAATATGGAACAGAACCAAGCTGGGAAATGTGTATAAATTAAGAGCTTGTAAGACCCCAAAAGCGCACATCATCATCAAGAAGAAGACAGAAGATAGACTCCAATGAAGAGACAAGGTTCCACAGATAACCGGAGGTTGAGCACCGGGTGTTCCATTGTGAACACAACTGCTGACCACTTCCCTTTGCTCAGTATCACCATGTTCTGCTTATTGTGCAGAACTTCATTCATTCTGTGAAGCTTGTGAAAACAGCCTTGTATCCATGTAGTTTGATAACTAGTCTGAGCTGCAAGTCCCTTTTAGATCTGATCTCCCAACATAGACTGTCATTGTAATTGACCTAAGTCTGACAATTACATTAAATCAAACCCCAGATCTTACAAGTGGAGCTGAAACCCGGGACTTTGACTACAATGCAAACCGAGGATGTTGTAGCAAAGTTTTGCAAACATAGGAATATTCGTTTGACCAGTGAAAATTCTTGCAGGGATAAACTCTTTTGAGGGGCAGACGATTATACTGACCCAGTGATGTCTCTTTAAATACACATTATGTCACAAAAAGACAATGGGAAGAAGGGTCTCTGGGAAACATATGAGGAAGAGTTAAGCACTAAGTGCAATATGGACAATATCCAGTCCCTGTTAGGAGACTGTCGATGGAAGCATGCACACGTTCCTTTTAAAATATAGTGAAGTTTATCCAGGCACACGTCTTGGCTAAACATCAGAAGGGTGAAAAGGCTTTAAATCTGACTCCATATCCAGCATCACACAGTGCGATGAGGAAGTGATCGAGTCACAGGTGAGAGAAATGGTAGCTCAAAGTGAACAGACCCAGCAGCAACAGCAGACACAGCTACATGAGTTACACAATAAGCTAGTGTACTTTACTGTCACCATACAACAACAGATACTTAATGCAGGACAGGCTTGTGCAGTTCAGCAGCAGTTAGAGTTAGCAGAGAAACATACTGTCACTGTCACACAGGATAATGTCCAGTTGACCCAGCAGTTAGAGGATTCTAGAGGTGTCCTGAGGGAGGTACAGGAGTGACCCCACCGGAAGACAGAGCATGCACAGTGCAGGTCCAACTTTCAGTGATTGCAAACCCAGAGGGAAAGCAGCTCCCAGGCGGGTGTAGCAGCCGTCACAAAAAGCAGAGTATCACACAGGTGGTACTAAAACGGAGCAGTAGGCCTCAGAGGTGGACAATGTTGGAGCGGGAGAACGTTTACCAATCTGTCCCGTTAAGGTAACCTCCTTGGCAGTCTGTCCCGTTAATGTTCTGACAACACAGAATGGAACAGTCTGTTACTCTCAATCCCACCATGACACCTGTGAGGTTGAGATATAAAAGGAAAGGAAATGTTTCGGAGCCACAGTAAGGCTGACACAATGTCTGAGGAGAACAGGAGGAAAAGCTTGTGTTTGAGTAAGTGGGTCTGTTTTTGTATTTGAAAGTTTCCTGTTTGATTTCTTTGTCTGTCTCAGCCAGTGTCTATTACGGTCAGTTACGTCTGGTCCTGCATGCTGTCTGAATGTAGTTGGTTGTTCACATGTGTGTATAGTTATATTTTAAACTGGTGTGAGTGGGGAGGACACAAGTTTTGATAACATGGATGTTGGAGTGTTAAATAGCAATTGCTTTCTGCTGGGAAGGAGACAGAGAGAAAGAGAGACAGAGAGAGAGAGAGAGTGAGAGAGGGAGTGAGTGAGTGAGTGAGAGAGAGAGAGAGAGGTGTTCCTCCAGGGGGCATAATGAGTAATGACACTCAGGGACAGAGGAAATGTGAGCTCTGGCACTTTGATTGTTCCTGTAGGTAAAAACCTTGAAAACCCTCTTTCCACCTCCTGCCGCTATGGGTGTGGATGACATGGACTGAAGTTCCTGTGTTTAACCGGGATCTATTCAGAATCTGGCACACTTGAGGCCTTCCACCATCGGTGGATACCGCAGGGGCTGGGATACAAAGAAAAAAGATGCATCAGTAATGCCGAGAATGGCATTTTAATTTGAGCATTTGGTTTATTTATCTATTTTAATAAAATTATTTTAAATTTATATAAAGGGGACCTGGGGAATAAAGTACCCATCGACAAAAATACAAAAGGGGCCTGAGCTATAAAGGCCAGCTTTAAAACAAACGGGGTTAGATCCAGAGTAAATCTCCCTCTACACAGTGGAGGGTTTGGAGGTAGAAACAGAGATGTCTAATGAGACCGAGGTCTCTGAACCTCCTCACCTCTCCATGAATAAGAGAAGGAGGCGTCCCTTCACTGCAGATTGCCGAGAGGAACAGGGTCTGTCTCCTGGTTGGTCCTCGGACTCCCCACGCTACCAGTACCATTGGAGCTCGAGGCCTAAGTTGCAGCTTTTTATCCCACAAAATGGAGTGGGTACAGAAGCCTCTGTACCTTTCACAACACGCGAGGTTGGGGGGGGGGAGTGGTGAAGCTCCCCTCCCCTGATGGGGGAGACTGTGGATCCACCAGGAGAAAACATTCCATCTCCCACTTGGTCCGGTGTCCTGGGTGGGGCTGAGACCTGTGAGGGTCAACGCTCTTGGCGCCTGTTCCTGCCATCCAGGATGGATCCGCCCTGGAGGTTGATTTGAATAATGTTAACAGTGCTCTGTCTCCTGGTATTGTGGCGCTGGCAGGGTGGGAGATGGCCTCCTCTCTCTACCTCGGGTCCCGCTCCGGCTGGATTTCCTGTGTCGAGACACAACTGCCTCCCCCTAGGCTGATCACAAGCCCGGGGACGGAGGGGGAGAGGGTGTCCTGAACCACAGGCACTCATATTCCTAGTTTCCCCAGAGGAATCTAGGAATGACTCCTCCACCATCGATCCTGCGGGTTCGATCATGAGGGAGGTGAGACTAGCTGTCGTGGCCTGGATTTCCACTCCACAGAGTGTGGTGGATGTGTAGGCCATGGGCGGTGACGGCACGGAGGAGGATGGGGACTCGGTGTGGGGCACGGAGGACGACCTTGAATCCATTGCCATTGAGGTGGTGGACTCCCTCATGCCTCCTACCGAGTCTCCTCTCATGCCCATTGCAGAACTCCGGGACTTCATTGCTGCTTGCAGGGATTGTCACAATAAAGTTCAGCTGGCCCTTGACCAGTGTGTGGAGCTGGCGCTGATCATCAGGTCTGTCCGTCTTGCCCTCAAGGTGGGTGGTAAATGTGAAAAAGATCGTGCGATGTCTGTTCAGTGTGTCCTCTCTGGATTGCTGGGGGAGTGGAAGGCGATGAGCAGTTCCACTCTCTCCTCACAGTAAGGTATTGGTGACAGGATGGTGGTATTGTTGACATGAAGATATCCATAGCCAGACTCAACATCAACAGGAGCAGGGGGCGTCTCTCAGCCGTTTTCACAATCTCACAGTCCTCAGGGAAGGGAGATATGCGATGAGCTTTCTGCAGGAAATCCACATTGGGAGACGATGCTACCTGGCTCCTGGAGTGGCAGGGTGACTTGATGGATCAACTCCCTCGACTTGGTGGTCGCCTGGTGGAATCTCCATCCCAACTCCAGTGCCCTCATCAGGAGGCCTCAGGAGGAGAGTTCCGAATTGACCGACTCTACATTTCACAGGCATACGCCTCCTGCATCTTGGTGGCCTTCATGTGGCTGGTGCCGTGCTCAGACTACCACCTGGTGTGGGCGGAGTTAACTCCACTCTGCACACGGGAGGGTACCGTGTACTGGCACTTTTTACAACTGGCTGCTGGAGGACGAGCGATTCCATGACTCAGTCCGTCGATCTGGGCCGGCTGGAGAAGGAAGCAGGGGGGCGTCCTCTCCCTGAGTCTATGGCGGGATGTGGCAAGCCTCACATCCATGTCTTCTGTCAGAAGTAAGCAAAGGGGTCGACCAAGAGGCGGGAAACCGAGAATGGCGCCTAGAGAGGGAGGTGCGCGACTTGGAGTCCCATCTCAATCAGGCCATCACAGACCCCACGCTGTGACAGGTGTGCAAAGAGAAGAAGGGCGCGCTGAGGGACCTGCAATTCATATCGTCCCGAGGCGCATATTTAAGGTCGCAGTTCCAGATCCTGGAAGATTTGGACTGGAAGATTTCCTGTTTCTTCTACTCACTGGAAAAATGGCCGGGGGTCCATAAGCAGCTCGTTGAGCTGCTGGCAGATGACGGATCCTCCATCACGGATCCGGAGGGAATGGGCTTCCTGGACCGTACCTATTACAGTGTGTTGTTTTCTCTGAACCTCTCCAGCGAGGACACGTGCAGAGTTTTATAGGAGGACCTGCTGAAGGTCAGCCCGGAGGCTGCCAAAGGATTGGAGTCTCCGCTCACATTGGCGGAGCTGTACGGTGCCCTCCACCATTTCTCAAGGAGCAAATCGCTGTGGCAGGATGAGCTGACCGTGGAGTTTGGCAGCGTGTTCCTGGACGTCCTGGGGGACAAATACATGCGGGTCCTGGGGGAAAGCCTGGCGACCCGTGAGGTGCCCCTCTCGTGGCACAGGGCGGTTGTCATCCTGTTGCTGAAGAGGGGTGATCTCTGCTTGCTTACGAACTGGCGTCTGGTCTCCCTCCTTAACACGGATTATAAGATCTACCCCGTCCAGGAATTCCCAACACAAAGAGAGAAGCATCTCGTGAGACACTGTAACTACAGTCCCCAAACCTCGTCCAGAGTTGGGTCACCAAATCCTCTGTCCTCCCTGACTGTTTGCAGCAGCTCACAACACAGCCTCCAGAAAACCATCCACAGCACCTCCACCAACTTTATAATAGCAGAAGTAAGTCAAAAGCCCCTCACCTTTAAGCTGGATGCCTGGTCATTTTCAATAGCACTGGAGGGGGTTCCTTGTGCTGCTGAATGTATGTTCAGCTGAGAGAGACTGACACAGGCAGTCAGTGGATAAGCACAGACCAAGTTTGAAAGACGTATATCAAAGCTGCCGGAATGGCTGATTGACACCATATTCAGACCCCTCCTCATGCTACAGACACACACACACGTTACACCCAGGCTAGCACCCCAGCCAGCCTGGGTGTCCTGTACAATGTACTGGATGTGACCGGCAGTGCAGCTCACACCATGTTATGGATCCAAACTTCCACAGCACCAGTGGAGCTGGAGAGATGAAATGTGTGGTCAGTTTCAGGAATATTGGAAATGGACAGGGGATTGGGATAATCAGAGGGGTGAGGCCATGGAGGGATTTGATCATACGAGTGGGAATATTAAAATTGAGGTGTTACTGGACTAAGAGACAATGTAGGCCAGTGAGCACAGGGATGTTGGGTGAACAGAATTTGGTGTAAATTAGAAGAATGCAGCAGAGTTTTGGATGACCACAAGGTTACAGAGAGTAGAATGTGGGAGAGCAGCCAGGAGTGTGTTAGATTAGTCAAGTCTCGAGGTAACAAAGGCATGGATGAGGGTTTCAGCAAAAGCTGAGACCATCCAGTGTCTACACCTGTCCACCTCAAAGACTGCCCTGTGTCCTATCCTCAGGCTGGTGGGGTATCAATGGACCCTCACCCAGTGTCTACCCCTGTCCATCTCAAAGACTGCCCTGTGTCCTATCCTCAGGCTGGTGGGGTATCAATGGACCCTCATCCAGTGTCTACCCCTGTCCATCTCAAAGACTGCCCTGTGTCCTATCCTCAGGCTGGTGGGGTATCAATGGACCCTCATCCAGTGTCTACCCCTGTCCACCTCAAAGACTGCCCTGTGTCCTATCCTCAGGCTGGTGGGGTATCAATGGACCCTCATCCAGTGTCTACCCTTGTCCACCTCAAAGACTGCCCTGTGTCCTATCCTCAGACTGGTGGGGTATCAATGGACACTCATCCAGTGTCTACCGCTGTCCATCTCAAAGACTGCCCTGTGTCCTATTCTCAGGCTGGTGGGGTATCAATGGACCCTCATCCAGTGTCTACCCCTGTCCGTCTCAAAGACTGCCCTGTGTCCTAACCTCAGACTGGTGGGGTATCAGTGGACCCTCATCCAGTGTCTACCCCTGTCCATCTCAAAGACTGCCCTGTGTCCTAACCTCAGACTGGTGGGGTATCAGTGGACCCTCATCCAGTGTCTACCCCTGTCCATCTCAAAGACTGCCCTGTGTCCTATCCTCAGGCTGATAGGGTATCAGTGGACCCTCATCCCTCGATTTGCAGAGACTGTGCCTCCTCTTTATGGACTACCTAATGATGGTGATGACCAGGTTTAACCCAGTTGGACTGAAGAGATCATGGAAGCAGTAATATAATTGAAGAAATCTGTCACACAACGTGTCTTATCTCACCTAACCCTGACAATACTTTCCACATGGAGTTGGGGGACACAGTGAAAAGCCTGACTGCTGTCCTATGTAGAGAAAACCAGGAGAAAATACTCCCTATTGTGAATGATCCAGAATTGTGTGTGGGTCTGAACTGATTTACTCAGTTTGTGAAGGACATTTATTAACCACGTTCTGGGGCATCAAATATTTCACTTACATCACGGGGTTCAACAGGGTGATACTGCCCAGTCCATTATAAACTTTCCCATTACAGGAAAGCAGTAATAATAGTATTCCGCTGTCAGAGAGTCGTGGTCATTTCAGCAGGGAATGAGACCATTCGGCCCATCGAGTCCATGCCAGCTCTTTGTAGATAAATACAGTCAGTCTCATTCCCCAGCTCTGACTCCATGTTCCTGCAAGTTTATTTCCCTCAATTGTTCACCCAATATCCTTCTGAAATCATTCACCATCTCTGTTTCCACCACCCTCGTAGGCAGTGATTTCCAGGCCTTTCCCACTCGCTGTGTAAAAATGTTGTACCTCACATCCTCCGTATCACTTGTCCACAACCTGAACTCTAGTCCTTGCACCATTAACTCATGGGAACATATTTTCCTGTCTACATTATCCAAACATGTTACCATCTTATATACCTCTATCAAATCTCCTCTTAATCTCCTGTACTCCATGGAAAACAATCCCAGCTTTTCCAAACTAACCTTGTAGCTGAAATCCTCCATCCCTGGAACCATTCTGGTAAATCTCCTCTACACCCTGTCAAGGACCCTCAGATCCTTCCTAAAGTGTGGTGAACAGAACTGGATGCAGTCCTCCAGTTGGGGCATAACGAGAGCTTCATAAAGTTACAGCATGACTTTACTTCTTCTGTACTCACTACCTCTATTTACGAATCCAAAGATCTCATATGCTTTACGAACGACTCTCTTAATATGTCCTGCCACCTTTAAGTATCTATGTACATGAAACCTATGTCCTTCTGTCTCTGCACACTCTTGAGAACTGTACCACACTCTTGAGAACTGTGCCATTAAGTGTATACTGCCTCAACCTGTTACTTCTGATAAAATGTATCACCTCACACTTGTCTATATTAAATTCCATCTGCCGCTTGGCTGCTCGTTCTGCTAGTTTATCTATGTCCTGTTACATTGATCGGTATCAACCTCACTGTCTGCTGCGCCTCCAAGTTTGTCATTATCAGCAAATTTTGAAATATTGCTCTGTATTCCAATCTCCAAATTATTTATACATATCATAAAAAAAGCAGTGGTCCTAGCACTGACCCTTGGGGAACACCACTGTCTACCTTCCTCCAGTCTGAAAAACAACTATCTACCACAACTCACTGTTATCTTTCATTAAGCCAGTTTCTGTATTATCCAAGCTGTCCTACCCTCCTATTCCATGATCATCAATTAACTGTCCAGCTGTCACTAACAGACTGTGAAAGAAACTACAAGTGCAGATTAAAATTAAGTGAAATGCTAAATATAAAAAATAACTAAATTTTGGAAAGAGATCAACACAAAATTCAGTCACTCATTAACTTTACTGCATCTAGCACTCTGTACAAGCCGTACTCCCTAAATCTGGACTCTGTGCAACTTACTGCATTTAGAGTTTAGGGAGAGAATTCCAGGGCTTAGGGATGAGAACAGAAAGTGCCGGAGATACTCAGCAAGTCTGGCAGCATATGTGTAGAGAGAAATAGAGTTAATGTTTCAGATCTGTGACCATTCATCAGAACTGGTAAACGTTAGAAATGTAACAGTCTTTGAGCAAGTGAAAGAGGAGAAGGGGAAGAAGACGAAGAAGGAAGGACAGTCATGGGACGGAGAGGGGAGAGATTAAATGACAGACTGTCACATTTGTAACGATTACCAGTTCCGATGAAGGGTCATAGATCTGAAACATTAACTCTGTTTCTCTCTACACAGTTGCTTCCAGACTTGCTAAGTATTTCCAACACTTTGTGTTCCCATTTCAGAGTTCCAGCATCGGCAGTATTTTGTTTCTATTTTAGTGTTTAATTCACTGCCACTTCTCCTCCAGGAATGCCTACCTTGAAGAAGTTCTGCTCTTCGCTTCCAGAGCTTAGGGCCTCGGCAGCTAAAGGCACGGCTACCAATGGTAGAGTAATTAAAATGGGGGATGCTCAAGAGGCCAGAATTAGATGTGTGCTGATATAGGGAGCTGTGAGGCAATGAGGGATTAGAAAAGAAGGCTAAGAGTTTTAAAATTGAGGTGTTACTGACCAGGATCCAATGTAGGTCAGTGAGTACAGGGTGTGATGGGTAAACAGGACTTGGTGTGAGTTAGGACATGGACAGCACTGTTTTGGATCACCTCAAGTTTATAGAGGGTAGAATGTGGGAGACCAGCCAGGAGTGTGCTGGAATAGTCAAGTCTACAGGTAACACAGGCAAGGGGAAGTGTTTCATCAGCAGAACAGCTGAGAGAGGGACAACGTTGTGTGATGATACAGAGGTGGAAATAGTCAATTTTAGTGACAGCGTGAATATTTGACAGGAATATCATCGCAGGGTCAACTATGACAGCAGTTTGTGAACAGTTTGGTTTAGTCTCAAACAGTTGTCAAGGAGAGGGATGGAGTATGTAGCTAGGGAACGTTTGATGTGGGGTTTGAAAACACTGGCTTCAGTCTTCCTAATATTTAATTGACATGGCAGATGTGTGAGGTGGTACGTTGTGGGAATATTTTACCATATTATTTGATCATGGGATGTGGGTGTCACTGACTAGACCAGCATTTATTGTCCATCCATAATTGCCCTTGCGAAGGTGATGGTGAGCTGCATGCGGATGCATGAGGAGAGATAATATAAGCTAAATGGTTCCACTTTACAAGTGGTGAGAATAAAAGAGAGACCTGGGGTGTTTGTGTGCAATCTTTGAAGTTAGCTGAACAGGTTAACAAACAGTTAACAAAGCAAATAGATACTTAGGCTTTATTAATAGAGACACAGAGTAGAATAGGATGTTATATTAAACCTATAGAAAAGACTAGTTCATCTCCACCTGGAATATTGTGTCCAATACTGGGAAACCCACTTTAGGTAGCACATAAAACCTTTGGAGAGGGGATAAAAAAGTTTTACTGGAACTGTTCCAGGGATGAGGGATTACAGTTATGTTGCTGGGATTGTTCACCTCAGAGCAGGGAAATTTAAAAGGAGATCTGATCGAAATGTTTAAGATTATGTGGAGTTTAGATAAATTAAATAAAATGAAATTGTTTCCAATGTGCGAGGGGCCATTAACCAGAGGACACAGATTTACGGTGATTGGACACAAGAAGCAGAGGTGACACAGGGATTTTTTTATGCAATGGGTGTTTAGGATTTGCAATGTATTGTCTGATAGGCTGAAGGATACAGATTCAATAGTAGATTCCAAACGGCAATTGGATAGATATCTTAAGGCGAAAAAAATGGAAGAATCTGGGAAAGAGTCCGGGTGTGGGACTAACTGGAAGCTCTGCAAAGGTGACAGCACAGACTTGATGGACCAAATGGCCTCCTTCAGTGCAATGCTATTCTATAATTCTATGATTGTTCCTGCCTGTACTTTCCCAATATTCCTATCCTTTCACCAGGTGTTTGATAATGTACCACATAACAGCTGTGTTACCAAATTAGAAACATATGGGATTAAAGGACCAATGCCAGCCGTGGCTCAGTTTGCAGCTCTCTCCCCTTTCAGTCACAAGCTTCTAGGATCAAGTGTCACTGCAGGACTTGATCACAAGAATCAAGGCTGACACTGCAGTGCAGTACCGAGTGAGTATTGCACTGCCAGATGCACCATCTTTTGAATGAAACGTTAAACCAAGGCCCCGTCTCTCCTCTCAGGTGGATGTTAAATATCCCATCGTACTATTTAGAAGCAGAGTAAGGGAATTATTCCCTGTGTCCTGGTCAATATTTATCATTCAATCAACATCACAAAAACAGGACTGAGTATTATCACATTGCTGCTTGTGGGAGCTTGCTCTCCTTCATTGATTACAAGAGTGACCACACTTTAAAAAGTACCAGTTGGGAGTAAGATGCTTTGTGATGTCCAGTGGTCATGAAAGGCGCTATAGAAATGCAGCTCTTTTTTATATTCAATGCCAGCATGCAGGAAATTAGCTAAGTGACAGAAAGCAGAGAGTAGTGGAGAATGGTTGTTGTTCAGTCTGGAGGGAAGTACACAGTGGGATTCCCCAGGGTCACTGTTGGGATCACAGTTGCTGTAAGTTAATACAATGGGCTTGTGTACAGAGGGGATAATGTCAAAGTTTTCAGATGGCAGGAAACTCAGAAATGTTAATAAACAGTGTGAAGGATAGTAACAGACTTCAGGAGGACAGAGACTGACTGATAAAATGGGCAGGAACATGGCAGATGTAATTTAACACAGTGAAGTGTGAAGTGAGACATTTGGTGAGGACGTATGAGGAGAAACAATATAAACTAAATGGTACCATTATAAAGTGGGTGAAGGATTAGAGAGACCTGCGCTGCACACACACAGATCATTGAAGGTAACATGTAGTGTCCTTGGTGTTAGAGAGAGGCACAGAGTAATAAAACTCAGGAGGAAATGCTGATTTTTACACATCATTGGTTTGGTCCCAGCTGGAGAATTGTGTCCAATTCTGATATGATTTTCAAGAATATGGGATATGGACAGGGGAATGGGACTAATTGGAGGGGTGAGGCCATGGAGGGATTCAAACGCAAGAATGAGAATATTTAAATTAAGGTGCTGCCAGACTGGGAGTCAATGTAGGTCAGTGAGCACAGGGCTGATGGGTGATCAGGATTTGATGTGAGTTAGGATACAGACAGCTGAGTTCCGGATGGGCTGTGGTTTATGGAGGATTATAACTGGAAGGGTGACCAGGAGAGAATTGGTATAGTCTAGTGTGGATTTAACAAAGGCACGGATGAGGGTTTATGCAGGAGATGTTTTGAGACAGAGGTGGAGACGGGTGATATTACAGAAGTGGTATTAGGCAGGTTAAGTGATGGAGAAAACATGGCGATGAACTCAGCTCAGGTATAAATAGAACATAGAGGTAGTAAACTGTCTGGTTCAGCCTCAGACATTGGCTAATGAGGTGGATACAGACAGTGGATCGGGAACAGATTTTGTGAGAGAGACTGAAGACAGAGGCTTCAGCATTCCCAGGATTTACATGGCAAGAACACAAATCAGTGACATATGGTTGATAGATATAATAGTTGGATACAGAGACTTACCAGGGACACCAATAATAGCGAGGATGGGATAGTAAATCGTTTCAATCATCTTTAGTGCATAATAGATGCGCATTTCTAATGTTCTCCAATAATAATCTGCTGTAACTTCGCCAAACCAATAGGAAAAACTCTTGCTGCATATTTTTGTAACATTCCAATCTATTATTCTCAGATTATGATCCATTGTTGTAAAACTCCAATCTATTGTTCTCAGATTCTGATCAATCCTTTTCCGCTCTCTTTAGCTGCTGTTAGTGTGGGGGTGACGCTCCCGGCTTGGAACAACACATTGGAAGAACTCCCTTATTAATAGAAGTGGAAAACTCTCCAATGACACAATTAGGGTCCATGGAGACTGACATTAATTACACACACTGAACAAACAGATACAGTTAACCCCTGTCAAACCAGCATTTAGTGTTCCAAAATAAAGTATAACAGTGACCCAGACTGGATGGGATGTATGAGGTTTGTTGAGGGAAGGAGTAGAAGAGGCACTGGCCAGAAGCTTTCACTCCTCCTTGGCTATGGGAGTAGTGACAGGGGAGTGGAGGACTGTAAATTATGCACCCTGTTTAAAAAAAGAGATGGGATAAACCCTGTAACTTCTGACCAAACAGTCTTATGTCGGCGATTGGAAATTTCTGGAGGCCATAACCCAGCTCAAAAATATATCTTTCTTGGAAAAACATCTGATAATAAATGACAAACAGGATTGATAGCTTGATAACCAATCATGTCTGATAATCTTGATCAAGTTAGTTGATGACATAACTGTGAGTGTTGATGAGGGCAGCTTGTTTCGTGTTATGTATATGAACTTTCAAAAGGCCTGTCATCAAATGACATTTCATAGACTTGTTATTAAAAACTGGATGACATGGATTACTATGACAGTGATAGTGTGGATATGACATTGACTCAGGGACAGAAAGCAGAGAGAAGTTGTGAACAGACATTGTTTATTCTGGGGGAGGGGGAGTGTACAGTGCTATTTCTCAGGGGTCCGTGTTGGAACCAGTGCTGTTCCTGACATATAGATAGATACATGATATAGAATTAAATGTAAAAATAAACAATTTCAACTCCTGCAGATGACATGAAACTCATATGCAAGAGTGGCAAAGGCGCAGACCACAGAATTATCCAACCTCACAGACTGTGTATTTTTTTTATTTATCATGGACTCTCATCCAACACCAGTGTATTTCTCACTCTAATTTATTTGTGTATGATTCTCGTGTCTGTGTGAATGTGTAGCGTACATGTTTATTATTTTATTTAGATCCAGTTTAGTTTGTTAAGTATAATAAACTCACCTCTTGTTTAATCTCAAGAAAACCTGTCTGATTGGCTCTTTCACGAGCACAATAAAAGTATAAGGCAAAATACTCACTGAGGTGGTCAGCACGTCCACTGCTATAAAGGAATAAAGCCTATTGTGGTCAAATATGAGATAGGACAAGAGGGGACCTGGGACCACTCCTCACATGGCTGTAACAGAAATTGATTGTAACCCAATGACAAACGAGAAATTAGAAGTAGGAAAAACAATTGATTCCCAGAAAAAAATGAAGATTTCAATGTAGATTTTATTGTGGCTTTCGCTGCTACAGCACTAAAAAGTTCACATTCGGAGACAGTACCATCCTAAGCCACAGTTTATGAAAATATGAACAGATGAATTAGGAGCAGGAGTAGGGCACTCGGCCCCTCAGGCCTGCTCTGCCATTCAATAAGATCATGACTAATCTGATTGTAAACTCCACTTCACATTTCCACCTGCCCCCGATAACCTTTCACCCTTTTGCTTATCAATAATCTATCTACCTCTGCCTTACAAATATTCAAAGACTCTGCTTCCAGCGCCTTTTGAGGAAGAGATTTCCAAAAACACACGACCCTCACAGGAAAAAAATCTCCTCATCTGTGTGTTAAATGGGTGACCCCCACCCCTTATTTTTAAATAGTGACACCTAATTCTAGATTCTCCCACCATGGGAAACATCCTTTCCACATCCACCCCTTCAAGACCCCTCGGAGTCCTATATGTTTCAATCAAGCCGCCTCTTACCCTTCTAAACTGCAGCGGATACAAGCCTAACCTGTCCAATATTCCCTCATAAGACGGCCCGCCGATTCCAGGTATCAGTCTAATAAACCTTCTCTGTACTGCCCCCAATACAACATTCTTCTATTAACAAGGAACCAATACTGTACACAGTACTCCAGATGTGGTCTCACCAATGCCCTGTAAAACTGAAGCATGACCTCCATACTTTGGTATTCAATTTCTCTTGCAGTAAACAATAACATTCTATTAGTTTTCCAATGACGTGCTGTACCTGCATACTCGCCTTTTGTGATTCATGCACTAGGACACCCAGATCCCTCTGCATCTCAGAGCACTGCAATCTCTCACCATTTAGATAACAGGCTTCTTTTTTATTGTTCCTGCCAAAGTGGGCAATTTCACACTTTCCTGCAGTATACTCCATTTTCCAGGTCTTTTCCCACTCACTTAACCTATCTATATTCCTTTGCAGTCCCCTATGTCCTGTTCACAACTTAGTTTCCTACATATCTTTGTGTCATCGGAAAATTTAGCAACTATACCTTCGGTCCCTTCATCCAATTCATTAATATAAATTGTAAAAAGGTGAAGCCCCAGCACTGATCCCCATCGCACACCACTCGTTTAATCTTGCCAACCAGAAAATGACCCATTTATGCCGACACTCGGTTTCCTGTTCGCTACTCAATCTTCTATCCATACCAATAAGTTACTCCCTTCACCATGAGCTTTTATTTTCTGCGATAAACTTTGATGTTCCATCTTATCAAATGCCTTATAGAAATCTCAGTACAGTACATCCACCGGTTCCCCTTGATCCACAGCACATGTAACTCCATCAAGGAACTCCAACAAACTGATTAAACATGATTTAACTTTCATAAATCCATGTTGATTCTGCCTGATTACCTCGATTTGGTCTAAGTGCCGATGATACCACCTCTAATAATAGCTTCCAACTTTTTCCCCAAGACAAATGTGAAGCTAACTGGCCTGTAGTTTCCTGCTTTCTGTCTGCCTCCCTTTTTGAATAAAGGAGTTACATACAGAGTAAAGTAACTCGGTACAGGTTAAAACCCTGTCTGCTGGAAAGTTGAGTAATGTAGCTGGAAGGTTAGGGATTACACTCCGTCAAAAGCTAGGAAACCCGAAATAGTAAGACTGTGACCAACCATATTTCACTTGAAGCTGAAGGCTCAAACAGGGTTAGAATCACTAACAGATAGAGTAATGTTAGCTAAGGTAAAACTAGAACAGAAGAGACTTGAATTAGAATTCCAGAGAGAGCGAGAAAGAGCAGAATGAGAGTCAAGAAAGGGAAAATATAAGAGTGTTCCAGAAGGAGAAGGAGGAAAGGGAGTTAAGACAGCTCAAACAACTAGAGGAAGTCCCAGTGCACCCAGTGAAGGCACAGCTGCTGACGGAGCTATCCCTAGCTCAGGACCATGTGCTGAGCTCTTAAAGTTCTCCCAGTTCATTATAAAGTTCAATGAGGAGGATATGGCAGCACTTTTCATTACTTTAAAAAAGTTTTTAAAGCAACTGCAATGACCGTCAGAGAACTGGATGCTGTTTTTACAAAATAAAATGACAGGAAAGATGAAAGTTCATCAGATTATGAGCGGACTGAAAATGCTATCCTGGCCCATATGAGATAGTACTGGAGCTGGACCAGCAGAAATTCAGAATCTTTGGAAAGCAGCTTGACCAAACCTACCTGGCGTTTGAAAGAGTTAAGCAATTTGGGAATATTGGAACATAGGAGCAGCAGTTGGACATCGAGCCTGTTCCACCATTCAATATGATAATAGCTGATCATCCACTTCTATGTCTTTTTCCGACACAATCCCCATTTCCCGTTATGTCACTGGTATTTAGGCCGGGGCATTGAGTACACCAATTGGGACATCATGTTACATTTGTACATAACATTGTTTAGGCCGCATTTGGAATATTGAGGGCAGTTCTGGTCGTCGCACTACACAAAAGATGTGATTAAGCGAGAGAGGGTGCGGAAAAGATTCACAAGGATGTTGCCTGGTTTGAAGGGCTTCAGTTATAAAGAGACTGGATAGGCTGGGTCTGATTTCCCTGCAGCGAAGGAGGCTGAGAGGAGACATGATAGAGGTATATAAAATTATGAGAGGCATAGAAAGGGGAGATAGCCAGAGTCTGTTTCCCATGGTAG
Organism: Heterodontus francisci; assembly: GCF_036365525.1. Lineage (NCBI taxonomy): Eukaryota > Metazoa > Chordata > Chondrichthyes > Heterodontiformes > Heterodontidae > Heterodontus > Heterodontus francisci. The sequence continues at coordinate 837,624 of NW_027142022.1, read as the reverse complement.
GGGTGACTAAAACTAGAGTGCGTAGATTTAAGGTGAGAGGGAGGAGGTTTAAAGGGATCAACGGGGTAAATGTTTCACACAAAGAATAGTGGGTATTTGGAATGAACTGCCTGAGGAGGTGGTGGAGGCAGGAACAGTAACGACATTTAAGAGGCATCTGGACAGGTACTTAAATGAGCAAGGCATAGAGGGATATGGAATTAATGCAAGCAGTTGGGATTAGTATGGATCGGCATTATAGTCAGCCCGGACACGGACGGCCGAATGGCCTGTTTCTATGCTGTACTACTCTATGACTCCATTTATAAATCTGTTAATCTCTGCTTTAAACATACTCAATGACTGAGCTTCCACAGCCCTCTGGGGTAGAGAATTCCAAAGATTCACAACCCTCTGAGAAAAGACATTTCTCCTCATCTCTGTCTTTAGTGGATTTCCATTTATTTTGAAATTGTTTCCCCTGGTTCTAGATTCCCCAACCAGGGGAAACATCTTAGCTGCATCTACCCTGTCTATCACTTTCAATACTTTGTAGGTTTCAAAGAGATCACCTCTCATTCTTCGAAACTGTAGAGAATACAGGCCCAGTTTCCCCAATCTCTCTTCATGGGACAGTCCCACCATCTCGGGAACAAGTTTGATGAACCGTCATTGCACTCCCTCTATGATCATAACATCCTTCCTAAGGTAAGGGGACCAAAACTGAACACATTACTCCAGGGGCAGTCTAACCAAGTTTCCATACAATTGCAGCAAAACGTCACTACTACTGCACTCAAATCCACTTCAATAAAGGCGAACATACCATTAGTCTTCCTAATTGCTTTCTGCACCTGCATGTTTGTTTTCAGTGACTTATTGACGAGGACATCCAGGTCCCTTCGTAAAACTACACTTTCTAATCTCTTACCGTTTAAGAAATACTCTGCACATCTGTTCCTGCTACCCAAGTGGATAACCTCACATCTTTCCACATTATATTTCAACAGCCATGTTCTTGCCCACTCACGAAGTCTGTCCAAATCCCCTTGAAGCCGCTTTGCATCTTCCTCGCAACACTCATTCCCATCTAGTTTACTGACATCTGAAAACCTGGAGATATTACATTGGTCCCCACATCCAAGTCATTGATACAGGTTACTGGTGATAGTTGAGCCTAGGTAGGTGAATTCTTGAACCACTTCCAGAGCGTGGTCGGCAATTCTGCCTGTTAACTAATCCTTAATCCATGCCAGTACATTATCTCCTATCCCATGTGCTTCAATTTTACTAACCAACCTCCTGTCGGGGACTTTATCAAAAGCCTTCTGAAAATCCAAGTATACCACGTCCACCGACTCCCCTTTATCAATTCTGTGAGCAACATCCTCAAATAACTCCAACAGGTTTGTCAAACATTGTTTCCCATTTATCCATGTTGACTCTGCCCAATCAGATCCATTTATCACATTCTTTAGAATAGAGTATAGCTTGTTCCCAGCGACTGATGTAAGGCTAACATGTCTGAAGTGCCCTGTTTTCTCTCTCCCTCCATTCTTAAATACTGGGGAGACATTTTCTATCTTCTAATCTACAGGAACAGTTCCAGAATCTACAGTGAGTGGGGTCATTGAGTGGGGACAGTGAGTGGGGACAGTGAGTGGGGTCAGTGAGTGGGGTCAGTGAGTGGGGACAGTGAGTGGGGACAGTGAGTGGGGACAGTGAGTGGGGACAGTGAGTGGGGTCAGTGAGTGGGGACAGTGAGTGGGGACAGTAAGTGGGGACAGTGAGTGGGGTCAGTGAGTGGGGTCAGTGAGTGGGGACAGTGAGTGGGGACAGTGAGTGGGGACAGTGAGTGGGGTTAGTGAGTGGGGTCAGTGAGTGGGGTCAGTGAGTGGGGTCAGTGAGTGGGGACAGTGAGTGGGGTCAGTGAGTGGGTTCAGTGAGTGGTGTCAGTGAGTGGGGTCAGTGACTGCGGACAGTGACTGCGGACAGTGAGTGCGGACAGTGAGTGGGGTCAGTGAGTGGGGTCAGTGAGTGGGGTCAGTGAGTGGGGACAGTGAGTGGGGACAGTGAGTGGGGTCAGTGAGTGGGGTCAGTGAGTGGGGTCAGTGAGTGGGGACAGTGAGTGGGGACAGTGAGTGGGGACAGTGAGTGGGGACAGTGAGTGGGGTCAGTGGGTGGGGTCAGTGAGTGGGGTCAGTGAGTGGGGTCAGTGAGTGGGGTCTGTGAGTGGGGTCTGTGAGTGGGGACAGTGAGTGGGGACAGTGAGTGGGGACAGTGAGTGGGGACAGTGAGTGGGGTCAGTGAGTGGGGTCAGTGAGTGGGGTCAGTGAGTGGGGACAGTGAGTGGGGTCAGTGAGTGGGGTCAGTGAGTGCGGACAGTGAGTGCGGACAGTGAGTGCGGACAGTGAGTGCGGACAGTGAGTGCGGACAGTGAGTGGGGTCAGTGAGTGGGGTCAGTGAGTGGGGTCAGTGAGTGGGGTCAGTGAGTGCGGACAGTGACTGGGGTCAGTGAGTGGGGTCAGTGAGTGGGGTCAGTGAGTGGGGACAGTGAGTGGGGACAGTGAGTGGGGTCAGTGAGTGGGGACAGTGAGTGGGGACAGTGAGTGGGGACAGTGAGTGGGGACAGTGAGTGGGGACAGTGAGTGGGGTCAGTGAGTGGGGACAGTGAGTGGGGACAGTGAGTGGGGACAGTGAGTGCGGACAGTGAGTGCGGACAGTGAGTGCGGACAGTGAGTGCGGACAGTGACTGGGGTCAGTCAGTGGGGTCAGTGAGTGGGGACAGTGAGTGCGGACAGTGAGTGCGGACAGTGAGTGCGGACAGTGAGTGCGGACAGTGAGTGGGGTCAGTGAGTGCGGACAGTGAGTGCGGACAGTGAGTGCGGACAGTGAGTGCGGACAGTGAGTGGGGACAGTGAGTGGGGACAGTGAGTGGGGACAGTGAGTGGGGACAGTGAGTGGGGTCAGTGAGTGGGGACAGTGAGTGGGGACAGTGAGTGGGGTCAGTGAGTGGGGTCAGTGAGTGGGGTCAGTGAGTGGGGACAGTGAGTGGGGACAGTGAGTGGGGACAGTGAGTGGGGACAGTGAGTGGGGTCAGTGAGAGGGGACAGTGAGTGGGGACAGTGAGTGCGGACAGTGAGTGGGGACAGTGAGTGCGGACAGTGAGTGCGGACAGTGAGTGCGGACAGTGAGTGCGGACAGTGAGTGGGGTCAGTGAGTGGGGACAGTGAGTGGGGACAGTGAGTGGGGTCAGTGAGTGGGGTCAGTGAGTGGGGTCAGTGAGTGGGGTCAGTGAGTGGGGTCAGTGAGTGCGGACAGTGAGTGCGGACAGTGAGTGCGGACAGTGAGTGCGGACAGTGAGTGGGGACAGTGAGTGGGGACAGTCTGTGCGGACAGTGAGTGCGGACAGTGAGTGCGGACAGTGAGTGCGGACAGTGAGTGGGGTCAGTGAGTGGGGTCAGTGAGTGGGGTCAGTGAGTGGGGTCAGTGAGTGGGGACAGTGAGTGCGGACAGTGAGTGAGGTCAGTGAGTGAGGTCAGTGAGTGAGGTCAGTGAGTGGGGACAGTGAGTGGGGACAGTGAGTGGGGTCAGTGAGTGGGGTCAGTGAGTGCGGACAGTGAGTGCGGACAGTGAGTGGGGTCAGTGAGTGGGGACAGTGAGTGGGGACAGTGAGTGGGGACAGCGAGTGCGGACAGCGAGTGCGGACAGCGAGTGCGGACAGCGAGTGCGGACAGCGAGTGCGGACAGAGAGTGCGGACAGAGAGTGCGGACAGTGAGTGCGGACAGTGAGTGCGGACAGTGAGTGGGGTCAGTGAGTGGGGTCAGTGAGTGCGGATAGTGACTGGGGTCAGTGAGTGCGGACAGTGAGTGCGGACAGTGAGTGCGGACAGTGAGTGCGGACAGTGAGTGGGGTCAGTGAGTGGGGTCAGTGAGTGGGGTCAGTGTGTGGGGACAGTGAGTGCGGACAGTGAGTGAGGTCAGTGAGTGGGGACAGTGAGTGGGGACAGTGAGTGGGGTCAGTAAGTGGGGTCAGTGAGTGCGGACAGTGAGTGCGGACAGTGAGTGGGGTCAGTGAGTGGGGACAGTGAGTGGGGACAGTGAGTGGGGACAGCGAGTGCGGACAGCGAGTGCGGACAGAGAGTGCGGACAGTGAGTGCGGACAGTGAGTGCGGACAGTGAGTGCGGACAGTGAGTGGGGTCAGTGAGTGGGGTCAGTGAGTGGGGTCAGTGAGTGCGGATAGTGACTGGGGTCAGTGAGTGCGGACAGTGAGTGCGGACAGTGAGTGCGGACAGTGAGTGCGGACAGTGAGTGGGGACAGTCTGTGCGGACAGTCTGTGCGGACAGTGAGTGGGGTCAGTGAGTGGGGTCAGTGAGTGGGGTCAGTGAGTGGGGTCAGTGAGTGGGGACAGTGAGTGGGGACAGTGAGTGGGGACAGTGAGTGCGGACAGTGAGTGAGGTCAGTGAGTGGGGACAGTGAGTGGGGACAGTGAGTGGGGTCAGTAAGTGGGGTCAGTGAGTGGGGACAGGGAGTGCGGACAGTGCGTGGAGTCAGTGCGTGGAGTCAGTGAGTGGGGACAGTGAGTGGGGACAGTGAGTGGGGACAGTGAGTGGGGACAGTGAGTGCGGACAGTGAGTGCGGACAGTGAGAGCGGACATTGAGTTTGGACAGTGAGTGCGGACATTGAGTTTGGACAGTGAGTGCGGACAGTGAGTGCGGACAGTGAGTGCGGACAGTGAGTGCGGACAGTGAGTGCGGACAGTGAGTGGGGACAGTGAGTGGGGACAGTGAGTGGGGTCAGTGAGTGGGGTCAGTGAGTGCGGACAGTGAGTGCGGACAGTGAGTGCGGACAGTGAGTGCGGACAGTGAGTGGGGTCAGTGCAGTGCGTGGAGTCAGTGCGTGGAGTCAGTGCGTGGGGTCAGTGCGTAGGGACAGTGCGTGGGGACAGTGAGTGGGGACAGTGAGTGCGGACAGTGAGTGCGGACAGTGAGTGCGGACAGTGAGTGCGGACAGTGAGTGCGGACAGTGAGTGGGGACAGTGAGTGGGGTCAGTGAGTGGGGAGAGTGAGTGGGGACAGTGAGTGGGGACAGTGAGTGGGGACAGTGAGTGGGGACAGTGAGTGGGGACAGTGAGTGGGGACAGTGAGTGCGGACAGTGAGTGAGGTCAGTGAGTGGGGACAGTGAGTGGGGACAGTGAGTGGGGTCAGTAAGTGGGGTCAGTGAGTGGGGACAGGGAGTGCGGTCAGTGCGTGGAGTCAGTGCGTGGAGTCAGTGAGTGGGGACAGTGAGTGGGGACAGTGAGTGGGGACAGTGAGTGCGGACAGTGAGTGCGGACAGTGAGAGCGGACATTGAGTTTGGACAGTGAGTGCGGACAGTGAGTGCGGACAGTGAGTGCGGACAGTGAGTGCGGACAGTGAGTGGGGACAGTGAGTGGGGACAGTGAGTGGGGTCAGTGAGTGGGGTCAGTGAGTGCGGACAGTGAGTGCGGACAGTGAGTGCGGACAGTGAGTGCGGACAGTGAGTGGGGACAGTGAGTGCGGACAGTGAGTGGGGTCAGTGCAGTGCGTGGAGTCAGTGCGTGGAGTCAGTGCGTGGGGTCAGTGCGTGGGGTCAGTGCGTGGGGACAGTGCGTGGGGACAGTGAGTGGGGACAGTGAGTGCGGACAGTGAGTGCGGACAGTGAGTGCGGACAGTGAGTGGGGTCAGTGAGTGGGGTCAGTGAGTGGGGTCAGTGAGTGCGGATAGTGACTGGGGTCAGTGAGTGGGGACAGTGAGTGGGGACAGTGAGTGGGGACAGCGAGTGCGGACAGCGAGTGCGGACAGAGAGTGCGGACAGAGAGTGCGGACAGTGAGTGCGGACAGTGAGTGCGGACAGTGAGTGCGGACAGTGAGTGGGGTCAGTGAGTGGGGTCAGTGAGTGGGGTCAGTGAGTGCGGATAGTGACTGGGGTCAGTGAGTGCGGACAGTGAGTGCGGACAGTGAGTGCGGACAGTGAGTGCGGACAGTGAGTGGGGACAGTCTGTGCGGACAGTCTGTGCGGACAGTGAGTGGGGTCAGTGAGTGGGGTCAGTGAGTGGGGTCAGTGAGTGGGGTCAGTGAGTGGGGACAGTGAGTGGGGACAGTGAGTGGGGACAGTGAGTGCGGACAGTGAGTGAGGTCAGTGAGTGGGGACAGTGAGTGGGGACAGTGAGTGGGGTCAGTAAGTGGGGTCAGTGAGTGGGGACAGGGAGTGCGGTCAGTGCGTGGAGTCAGTGCGTGGAGTCAGTGAGTGGGGACAGTGAGTGGGGACAGTGAGTGGGGACAGTGAGTGCGGACAGTGAGTGCGGACAGTGAGAGCGGACATTGAGTTTGGACAGTGAGTGCGGACATTGAGTTTGGACAGTGAGTGCGGACAGTGAGTGCGGACAGTGAGTGCGGACAGTGAGTGCGGACAGTGAGTGGGGACAGTGAGTGGGGACAGTGAGTGGGGTCAGTGAGTGGGGTCAGTGAGTGCGGACAGTGAGTGCGGACAGTGAGTGCGGACAGTGAGTGCGGACAGTGAGTGGGGTCAGTGCAGTGCGTGGAGTCAGTGCGTGGAGTCAGTGCGTGGGGTCAGTGCGTAGGGACAGTGCGTGGGGACAGTGAGTGGGGACAGTGAGTGCGGACAGTGAGTGCGGACAGTGAGTGCGGACAGTGAGTGCGGACAGTGAGTGGGGACAGTGAGTGGGGTCAGTGAGTGGGGAGAGTGAGTGGGGACAGTGAGTGGGGACAGTGAGTGGGGACAGTGAGTGGGGACAGTGAGTGGGGACAGTGAGTGCGGACAGTGAGTGAGGTCAGTGAGTGGGGACAGTGAGTGGGGACAGTGAGTGGGGTCAGTAAGTGGGGTCAGTGAGTGGGGACAGGGAGTGCGGTCAGTGCGTGGAGTCAGTGCGTGGAGTCAGTGAGTGGGGACAGTGAGTGGGGACAGTGAGTGGGGACAGTGAGTGCGGACAGTGAGTGCGGACAGTGAGAGCGGACATTGAGTTTGGACAGTGAGTGCGGACATTGAGTTTGGACAGTGAGTGCGGACAGTGAGTGCGGACAGTGAGTGCGGACAGTGAGTGGGGACAGTGAGTGGGGACAGTGAGTGGGGACAGTGAGTGCGGACAGTGAGTGCGGACAGTGAGTGCGGACAGTGAGTGCGGACAGTGAGTGCGGACAGTGAGTGCGGACAGTGAGTGCGGACAGTGAGTGGGGACAGTGAGTGCGGACAGTGAGTGGGGTCAGTGCAGTGCGTGGAGTCAGTGCGTGGAGTCAGTGCGTGGGGTCAGTGCGTGGGGTCAGTGCGTGGGGACAGTGCGTGGGGACAGTGAGTGGGGACAGTGAGTGCGGACAGTGAGTGCGGACAGTGAGTGCGGACAGTGAGTGCGGACAGTGAGTGGGGACAGTGAGTGGGGTCAGTGAGTGGGGAGAGTGAGTGGGGACAGTGAGTGGGGACAGTGAGTGGGGACAGTGAGTGGGGACAGTGAGTGGGGACAGTGAGTGGGGACAGTGAGTGGGGTCGGTGAATGAGGTCAGTGAGTGGGGTCAGTGAGTGCGGACAGTGAGTGGGGTCCGTGAGTGGGGACAGTAAGTGGGGACAGTGAGTGGGGACAGTGAGTGGAGACAGTGAGTGGGGACAGTGAGTGCGGACAGTGAGTGGGGACAGTGAGTGGGGACCGTGAGTGTGGACCGTGAGTGTGGACAGTGAGTGTGGACAGTGAGTGTGGACAGTGAGTGTGGACAGTGAGTGGGGACAGTGAGTGGGGACAGTGAGTGGGGACAGTGAGTGGGGACAGTGAGTGGGGATGTGAGTCGGGACATTGAGTGGGGACAGTGAGTGGGGACAGTGAGTGGGGACAGTGAGTGGGGACAGTGAGTGGGGACAGTGAGTGGGGTCAGTAAGTGGGGTATGTGTGTGGGGTCCGTGAGTGGGATCCGTGAGTGGGGTCCGTGAGTGGGGTCAGTGCGTGGGGTCAGTGCGTGGGGTCAGTGCGTGGGGTCAGTGAGTGGGGTCAGTGAGTGGGGTCAGTGAGTGGGGACAGTGAGTGGGGACAGTGAGTGGGGTCAGTGAGTGGGGTCAGTGAGTGGCGACAGTGAGTGGCGACAGTGAGTGGCGACAGTGAGTGGCGACAGTGAGTGGGGTCAGTGAGTGGGGTCAGTGCGTGGAGTCAGTGCGTGGAGTCAGTGCGTGGAGTCAGTGCGTGGAGTCAGTGCGTGGAGTCAGTGCGGTGGGTCAGTGCGTGGGGTCAGTGCGTGGGGTCAGTGCGTGGGGTCAGTGCGTGGGGTCAGTGCGTGGGGTCAGTGAGTGGGGTCAGTGAGTGGGGTCAGTGAGTGGGGACAGTGAGTGGGGACAGTGAGTGGGGTCAGTGAGTGGGGTCAGTGAGTGGCGACAGTGAGTGGCGACAGTGAGTGGGGTCAGTGAGTGGGGTCAGTGAGTGGGGTCAGTGAGTGGGGACAGTGAGTGGGGACAGTGAGTGGGGACAGTGAGTGGGGACAGTGAGTGGGGTCAGTGAGTGGGGACAGTGAGTGGGGACAGTGATTGGGGACAGTGAGTGGGGACAGTGAGTGGGGTCAGTGCGTGGAGTCAGTGCGTGGAGTCAGTGAGTGGGGTCCGTGAGTGGGGTCAGTGAGTGGGGACAGTGAGTGGGGACAGTGAGTGGGGACAGTGAGTGGGGTCAGTGCGTGGGGTCAGTGAGCACGGGGAGATCCCAGACTCCATCCACAGCCTGTGCTGAGTGAGCACGGGGAGATCCCAGCCTCCATCCCCAGCCTGTGCTGATTTAGCTGTTCTCACATAATGTGTTACTGATTCCCATTCTCAGAGCACAGGAAGATCCCAGGCCCCATTCCCAGCTTCTGCTGAGTTAACACCCTGTTGTACGAGTTATTATCAGTGTGTGATCTTACCTCACTGTGGAGTGGATGGAAGGCTGGAGTTCTCCATCTCCTGCATCACCACCAGCGGCTCATCCAACTTGAGTGTGTGTGATGTGTGGAAAGGATCAGGACATTGTGATCAGTCAGGAACTCCCAGACCCACTGCAAGAGAGAGAGAGAGAGAGGCAGCAATTAGAACAACACAAGGAGGGTTAAACACACAGTACAGTACTGAGCCCAATACAGAGCACAGGGAGATCCCAGACTCCATCCACAGCCTGTGCTGAGTGAGCACAGGAAGATCCCAGCCTCCATCCACAGCCTGTGCTGAGTGAGCACAGGATGATCCCAGCCTCCATCCACAGCCTGTGCTGAGTGAGCACAGGATGATCCCAGCCTCCATCCCCAGCCTGTGCTGAGTGAGCACAGGAAGATCCCAGACTCCATCACCAGCCTGTGCTGTGTGAGCACAGGAAGATCCCAGCCTCCATCCACAGCCTGTGCTGAGTGAGCACAGGAAGATCCCAGCCTCCATCCCCAGCCTGTGCTGAGTGAGCACATGAAGATCCCAGCCTCCGTCCCCAGCCTGCACTGAGTGAGCACAGGAAGATCGCAGCCTCCGTCCCCAGCCTGCACTGAGTGAGCACAGGAAGATCCCAGCCTCCGTCCCAGCCTGTGCTGAGTGAGCACAGGAAGATCCCAGCCTCCAACCCCAGCCTGTGCTGAGTGAGCACAGGAAGATACCAGCCTCCATCCCCAGCCTGTGCTGAGTGAGCACAGGAAGATCCCAGCCTCCATCCCCAGCCTGTGCTGAGTGAGCACAGGAAGATCCCAGCCTCCATCCCCAGCCTGTGCTGAGTGAGCACAGGAAGATCCCAGCCTCCATCCCCAGCCTGTGCTGAGTGAGCACAGGAAGATCCCAGCCTCCATCCCCAGCCTGCGCTGAGTGAGCACAGGAAGAACCCAGCCTCCATCCCCAGCCTGCGCTGAGTGAGCACAGGAAGAACCCAGCCTCCATCCCCAGCCTGCGCTGAGTGAGCACAGGAAGATCCCAGCCTCCATCCCCAGCCTGCGCTGAGTGAGCACAGGAAGATCCCAGCCTCCATCCCCAGACTGCGCTGAGTGAGCACAGGAAGATCCCAGCCTCCATCCCCAGCCTGCGCTGAGTGAGCACAGGAAGATCCCAGCCTCCATCCCCAGCCTACGCTGAGTGAGCACAGGAAGATCCCAGCCTCCATCCCCAGCCTGCGCTGAGTGAGCACAGGAAGATCCCAGCCTCCATCCCCAGCCTGCGCTGAGTGAGCACAGGAAGATCCCAGCCTCCATCCCCAGCCTGTGCTGAGTGAGCACAGGAAGATCCCAGCCTCCATCCCCAGCCTGTGCTGAGTGAGCACAGGAAGATCCCAGCCTCCATCCCCAGCCTGTGCTGAGTGAGCACAGGAAGATCCCAGCCTCCATCCCCAGCCTGCGCTGAGTGAGCACAGGAAGAACCCAGCCTCCATCCCCAGCCTGCGCTGAGTGAGCACAGGAAGAACCCAGCCTCCATCCCCAGCCTGCGCTGAGTGAGCACAGGAAGATCCCAGCCTCCATCCCCAGCCTGTGCTGAGTGAGCACAGGAAGATCCCAGCCTCCATCCCCAGCCTGCGCTGAGTGAGCACAGGAAGATCCCAGCCTCCATCCCCAGCCTGCGCTGAGTGAGCACAGGACGATCCCAGCCTCCATCCCCAGCCTGCGCTGAGTGAGCACAGGACGATATCCCAGCATCCATCCCCAGCCTGCGCTGAGTGAGCACAGGAAGATCCCAGCCTCCATCCCCAGCCTGCGCTGAGTGAGCACAGGAAGATCCCAGCCTCCATCCCCAGCCTGTGCTGAGTGAGCACAGGAAGATCCCAGCCTCCATCCCCAGCCTGTGCTGAGTGAGCACAGGAAGATCCCAGCCTCCATCCCCAGCCTGTGCTGAGTGAGCACAGGAAGATCCCAGCCTCCATCCCCAGCCTGTGCTGAGTGAGCACATGAAGATCCCAGCCTCCATCCCCAGCCTGTGCTGAGTGAGCACAGCAAGATCCCAGCCTCCATCCCCAGCCTGTGCTGAGTGAGCACAGGAAGATCCCAGCCTCCATCCCCAGCCTGTGCTGAGTGAGCACAGGAAGATCCCAGCCTCCATCCCCAGCCTGTGCTGAGTGAGCACAGGAAGATCCCAGCCTCCATCCCCAGCCTGTGCTGAGTGAGCACAGGAAGATCCCAGCCTCCATCCCCAGCCTGTGCTGAGTGAGCACAGGAAGATCCCAGCCTCCATCCCCAGCCTGTGCTGCGTGAGCACAGGAAGATCCCAGCCTCCATCCCCAGCCTGTGCTGAGTGAGCACAGGAAGATCCCAGCCTCCATCCCCAGCCTGTGCTGAGTGAGCACAGGAAGATCCCAGCCTCCATTCCCAGCCTGTGCTGAGTGAGCACAGGAAGATCCCAGCCTCCATCCCCAGCCTGTGCTGAGTGAGCACAGGAAGATCCCAGCCTCCATCCCCAGCCTGTGCTGAGTGAGCACAGGAAGTTCCCAGCCTCCATCCCCAGCCTGTGCTGAGTGAGCACAGGAAGATCCCAGCCTCCATCCCCAGCCTGTGCTGTTTCAGCTCCAACTCAACACAGAGGATTCAGAAACCACGCCCACTCACTGACCTCACCAGGATATTGCGCATGCGCTCTGTTGCCCCAGCAGCAAAATGGCGCCGATCTGAATCTTCCCGCCTCTTTTTCCTTCCCCGGATTCTCTTCGCAGGTGAAAGGAGCCTGAGTTACCAAAGCGGGACATTGACATTCTTATTCGCGTTTGCGGGCCACACCAAGTCCTTCTGAAGCCTCCTCCCCGCTCGCCGGCTACATTCGTCTTATGTGCGTCACCGACTTTAACCGCCTTCCACCGCAATGGCCGCCTGTCTCTGGAGCATGCGCAGTGTCTCTGTGCGGCTGGATTTGCGCCTGCGCGGTGGCCTCCTGTTGAGTGTGTACGGCATATTCATTCCCGCTTGGAATGCTGGGTACCACGGCCGCCATTGAGGTTTCCTTCAAGAATTTGGAAATAATATTATCTGATGTGATTAAGTTTAAATTATTGAATAATTCATGCTGAACCCAGAGTGACTGCACCGTCTGTCATGGTTCAGTCCTGCATTTGATTAATTACAGTTAATTAATTACATTGAGTCGACATCGGCCCAAATTGATGGCAGTGATAAAACTTTATTCTGCACAAGTAAGATATGATACCTCACAGTATCTGAACAGTTGTTTACAATGTGTCATTTATATGACCCGGTTTTTCCCTTGGGTAAAATTCATGGTAATAAATATCTGCAGCTGTGGGTGAAATCACTTGTCTTTGTGCCTTTTGAAATCTTCTACACCTTCTGTCTATTTGGACACTCTTTGGAAAACCCTTACAATAATACAAACACACTAAATTACACTAGACCAATCATTGAATAACTACTATCCTCTTATTACAATTGCAGATATAGACATTCACAAGGCCCTGTTTTACTCAGGTTTCAGTCTAATAACCCCTGAGATCACATTTTTCCTCCCGCTGAAGTTATCAGTCCAGCTGTGACAATGCAAAGAGGCATCTTTTACACTGTAGACATGTAACATTCTTGATGGACCAATGATTCCAAATAGAGGTTCCTCCCAACACCATCGCCTGTCCTGTCTTGAACCAGAACACCAGTGCTCCTTTACTCATTATCACATTCCAAATAAGATGCAAAGTCTACATTCCCATGGGAACAAGGCTGCCTCTGTTTGCTGTTCTGTTCTTTTATTTCTGATGTTCTTTTAGTTTAATTGAATGACCCATAATTACCCATTACCACTATTGAAGTGTCTCACATATCCTGCTTTCAACCCTTTCCTATTTTTATAGCATCTAGAAGGCAGATCATTCCCTGACAGTAATACATACCAGTCACGCAACATATATATTTGACTGTGTGATCTGGAGATTACATTGTAGCAGTATTGTAAATTATACATTTCCAGTTAAGTACATATACTGATTATGAATTGGAGAATATACTGGAGGACCGACCAAACACCTCAACTCTGGAACAGTTCCAGAAACTGACCAGGTGATCATCACCGAATCCAGGACATGTTCACTGACCCAGCACCTGGAAACTGACCAGGTGATCATCACCTAATCCAGGACATGTTCACTGAACCAGCACCTGGAAACTAACCAGGTGATCATCACCTAACCTAGGACATGTTCACTGTACCAGCACCTGGAAACTGACCAGGTGTACATCACCGAACCCAGGACATGTTCACTGACCCAGCACCTGGAAACTAACCAGGTGATCATCACCTAACCCAGGACATGTTCACTGAACCAGCAGCTGGAAACTAACCAGGTGATCATCACCTAACCCAGGACATGTTCACTGAACCAGCACCTGGAAACTAACCAGGTGATCATCACCTAACCCAGGACATGTTCACTGAACCAGCACCTGGAAACTGACCAGGTGATCATCACCTAACCCAGGACATGTTCACTGACCCAGCACCTGGAAACTGACCAGGTGATCATCACCTAACCCAGGACATGTTCACTGACCCAGCACCTGGAAACTAACCAGGTGTACAAAACCTAACCCAGGACATGTTCACCGAACCAGCACCTGGAAACTGACCAGCTGTACAACACCTAATCCAGGACATGTTCACTGACCCAGCACCTGGAAACTAACCAGGTGATCATCACCTAACCCAGGACATGTTCACTGACACAGTACCTGGAAACTGACCAGGTGATCATCGCCTAATCCAGGACATGTTCACTGACCCAGCAACTGGAAACTGACCAGGGGTGATCATCACCTAACCCAGGACATGTTCACTGACCTAGCACCTGGAAACTAACCAGGTGATCATCACCTAACTCAGGACATGTTCACTGACACAGTACCTGGAAACTGACCAGGTGATCATCGCCTAATCCAGGACATGTTCACTGACCCAGCACCTGGAAACTAACCAGGTGATCATCACCTAACCCAGGACATGTTCACTGACCCAGCACCTGGAAATTGACCAGGTGATCATCACCTAACCCAGGACATGTTCACTGACCTAGCACCTGGAAACTGACCAGGTGATCATCACCTAACCCAGGACATGTTCACTGGCCCAGCACCTGGAATCTAACCAGGTGATCATCAGCTAACCCAGGACATGTTCACTGACCCAGTACCTGGAAACTGACCAGGTTTTCATCGCCTAATCCAGGACATGTTCACTGAACCAGCATCTGGAAACTGACCAGGTGAGCATCACCTAATCCAGGACATGTTCACTGACCCAGTACCTGGAAACTGACCAGGTGATCATCGCCTAATCCAGGACATGTTCACTGACCCAGCACCTGGAAACTGACCAGGTGATCATCACCTAACCCAGGACATGTTCACTGACCCAGTACCTGGAAACTGACCAGGTGATCATCACCTAACCCAGGACATGTTCACTGACCCAGTACCTGGAAACTGACCAGGTGATCATCACCTAACCCAGGACATGTTCACTGACCCAGTACCTGGAAACTGACCAGGTGATCATCACCTAACCCAGGACATGTTCACTGACCCAGCACCTGGAAACTGACCAGGTGATCATCACCTAACCCAGGACATGTTCACTGACCCAGCACCTGGAAACTAACCAGGTGATCACCACCTAACCCATGACATGTTCACTGACCCAGCACCTGGAAACTAACCAGGTGATCATCACCTAATCCAGGACATGTTCACTGACCCAGCACCTGGAAACTGACCAGGTGATCATCACCTAACGCAGGACATGTTCACTGACCCAGCACCTGGAATCTAACCAGGTGATCACCACCTAACCCAGGACATGTTCACTGACCCAGCACCTGGAAACTAACCAGGTGATCATCGCCTAATCCAGGACATGTTCACTGACACAGCACCTGGAAACTGACCAGGTGATCATCGCCTAACCCAGGACATGTTCACTGACCCAGCACCTGGAAACTGACCAGGTGATCATCACCTAACCCAGGACATGTTCACTGACACAGCACCTGGAAACTGACCAGGTGATCATCACCTAACCCAGGACATGCTCACTGACACAGCACCTGGAAACTCACCAGGTGATCATCACCTAATCCAGGACATGTTCACTGACCCAGCACCTGGAAACTGACCAGGTGATCATCACCTTACCCAGGACATGTTCACTGACACAGTACCTGGAAACTGACCAGTTCATCATCACCTAACCCAGGACATGTTCACTGACCCAGCACCTGGAAACTGACCAGGTGATCATCGCCTAACCCAGGACATGTTCACTGACCCAGCACCTGGAAACTGACCAGGTGATCATCGCCTAATCCAGGACATGTTCACTGACCCAGCACCTGGAAACTGACCAGGTGATCATCGCCTAATCCAGGACATGTTCACTGACCCAGCACCTGGAAACTGACCAGGTGATCATCGCCTAATCCAGGACATGTTCACTGACCCAGCACCTGGAAACTGACCAGGTGAGCATCACCTAATCCAGGACATGTTCACTGACACAGCACCTGGAAACTGACCAGGTGATCATCGCCTAATCCAGGACATGTTCACTGACCCAGCACCTGGAAACTGACCAGGTGATCATCGCCTAATCCAGGACATGTTCACTGACCCAGCACCTGGAAACTGACCAGGTGATCATCGCCTAATCCAGGACATGTTCACTGACACAGCACCTGGAAACTGACCAGGTGATCATCGCCTAATCCAGGACATGTTCACTGACCCAGCACCTGGAAACTGACCAGGTGAGCATCACCTAATCCAGGACATGTTCACTGACCCAGTACCTGGAAACTAACCAGGTGATCATCGCCTAATCCAGGACATGTTCACTGACCCAGCACCTGGAAACTGACCAGGTGATCATCACCTAACCCAGGACATGTTCACTGACACAGCACCTGGAAACTGACCAGGTGATCATCGCCTAATCCAGGACATGTTCACTGACCCAGCACCTGGAAACTGACCAGGTGAGCATCACCTAATCCAGGACATGTTCACTGACCCAGTACCTGGAAACTAACCAGGTGATCATCGCCTAATCCAGGACATGTTCACTGACCCAGCACCTGGAAACTGACCAGGTGATCATCACCTAACCCAGGACATGTTCACTGACCCAGTAACAGGAAACTGACCAGGTGATCATCACCTAACCCAGGACATGTTCACTGACCCAGTACCTGGAAACTGACCAGGTGTTCATCACCTAACCCAGGACATGTTCACTGACACAGTACCTGGAAACTGACCAGGTGATCATCACCTAACCCAGGACATGTTCACTGACCCAGCACCTGGAAACTAACCAGGTGATCATCACCTAACCCAGGACATGTTCACTGAACCAGCACCTGGAAACTGACCAGGTGATCATCACCTAACCCAGGACATGTTCACTGACCCAGCACCTGGAAACTGACCAGGTGATCATCACCTAACCCAGGACATGTTCACTGACCCAGCACCTGGAAACTAACCAGGTGTACAAAACCTAACCCAGGACATGTTCACTGAACCAGCACCTGGAAACTGACCAGCTGTACAACACCTAACCCAGGACATGTTCACTGACCCAGCACCTGGAAACTAACCAGGTGATCATCACCTAACCCAGGACATGTTCACTGACACAGCACCTGGAAACCGACCAGGTGAGCATCACCTAACCCAGGACATGTTCACTGACACAGTACCTGGAAACTGACCAGGTGATCATCGCCTAATCCAGGACATGTTCACTGACCCAGCAACTGGAAACTGACCAGGGGTGATCATCACCTAACCCAGGACATGTTCACTGACCTAGCACCTGGAAACTAACCAGGTGATCATCACCTAACTCAGGACATGTTCACTGACACAGTACCTGGAAACTGACCAGGTGATCATCGCCTAATCCAGGACATGTTCACTGACCCAGCACCTGGAAACTAACCAGGTGATCATCACCTAACCCAGGACATGTTCACTGACGCAGCACCTGGAAACTGACCAGGTGATCATCACCTAACCCAGGACATGTTCACTGACCTAGCACCTGGAAACTGACCAGGTGATCATCACCTAACACAGGACATGTTCACTGACCCAGCACCTGGAATCTAACCAGGTGATCATCAGCTCACCCAGGACATGTTCACTGACCCAGTACCTGGAAACTGACCAGGTTTTCATCGCCTAATCCAGGACATGTTCACTGACCCAGCACCTGGAAACTGACCAGGTGAGCATCACCTAATCCAGGACATGTTCACTGACCCAGTACCTGGAAACTGACCAGGTGAGCATCGCCTAATCCAGGACATGTTCACAGACCCAGTACCTGGAAACTGACCAGGTGATCATCACCTAACCCAGGACATGTTCACTGACCCAGTACCTGGAAACTGACCAGGTGATCATCACCTAACCCAGGACATGTTCACTGACCCAGTACCTGGAAACTGACCAGGTGATCATCACCTAACCCAGGACATGTTCACTGACCTAGCACCTGGAAACTGACCAGGTGATCATCACCTAACCCAGGACATGTTCACTGACCCAGCACCTGGAAACTAACCAGGTGATCATCACCTAACCCAGGACATGTTCACTGACCCAGCACCTGGAAACTAACCAGGTGATCATCGCCTAATCCAGGACATGTTCACTGATCCAGCACCTGGAAACTGACCAGGTGATCATCGCCTAATCCAGGACATGTTCACTGACCCAGCACCTGGAAACTGACCAGGTGATCATCACCTAATCCAGGACATGTTCACTGACACAGCACCTGGAAACTAACCAGGTGATCATCGCCTAATCCAGGACATGTTCACTGATCCAGCACCTGGAAACTGACCAGGTGATCATCGCCTAATCCAGGACATGTTCACTGACCCAGCACCTGGAAACTGACCAGGTGAGCATCAGCTAATCCAGGACATGTTCACTGACCCAGTACCTGGAAACTAACCAGGAGATCATCGCCAAATCCAGGACATGTTCACTGACCCAGTAACAGGAAACTGACCAGGTGATCATCACCTAACCCAGGACATGTTCACTGACCCAGTACCTGGAAACTGACCAGGTGTTCATCACCTAACCCAGGACATGTTCACTGACACAGTACCTGGAAACTGACCAGGTGATCATCACCTAACCCAGGACATGTTCACTGACCCAGCACCTGGAAACTAACCAGGTGATCATCACCTAACCCAGGACATGTTCACTGACCCAGCACCTGGAAACTAACCAGGTGATCATCACCTAACCCAGGACATGTTCACTGACCCAGTAACAGGAAACTGACCAGGTGATCATCACCTAACCCAGGACATGTTCACTGACCCAGCAACAGGAAACTGACCAGGTGATCATCACCTAACCCAGGACATGTTCACTGACCCAGTACCTGGAAACTGACCAGGTGTTCATCACCTAACCCAGGACATGTTCACTGACACAGTACCTGGAAACTGACCAGGTGATCATCCCCTAACCCAGGACATGTTCACTGACCCAGTAACAGGAAACTGACCAGGTGATCATCACCTAACCCAGGACATGTTCACTGACCCAGCACCTGGAAACTAACCAGGTGATCATCACCTAACCCAGGACATGTTCACTGACCCAGCACCTGGAAACTAACCAGGTGATCATCACCTAATCCAGGACATGTTCACTGACCCAGCACCTGGAAACTGACCAGGTGATCATCGCCTAATCCAGGACATGTTCACTGACCCAGCACCTGGAAACTAACCAGGTGATCATCGCCTAATCCAGGACATGTTCACTGACCCAGCACCTGGAAACTGACCAGGTGATCATCACCTAATCCAGGACATGTTCACTGACCCAGCACCTGGAAACTGACCAGGTGATCATCGCCTAATCCAGGACATGTTCACTGACACAGCACCTGGAAACTGACCAGGTGATCATCGCCTAACCCAGGACATGTTCACTGACCCAGCACCTGGAAACTGACCAGGTGATCATCACCTAATCCAGGACATGTTCACTGACACAGCACCTGGAAACTGACAAGGTGATCATCACCTATCCCAGGACATGTTCACTGACCCAGCACCTGGAAACTGACCAGGTGATCATCGCCTAATCCAGGACATGTTCACTGACACAGCACCTGGAAACTGACAAGGTGATCATCACCTATCCCAGGACATGTTCACTGACACAGCACCTGGAAACTGACCAGGTGATCATCGCCTAATCCAGGACATGTTCACTGACACAGCACCTGGAAACTGACCAGGTGATCATCACCTATTCCAGGACATGTTCACTCACACAGCACCTGGAAACTGACCAGGTGATCATCACCTAACCCAGGACATGTTCACTGACCCAGCACCTGGAAACTGACCAGGTGATCATCGCCTAATCCAGGAGATGTTCACTGAACCAGTACCTGGAAACTAACCAGGTGATCATCACCTAACCCAGGACATGTTCACTGACCCAGTACCTGGAAACTGACCAGGTGATCATCACCTAACCCAGGACATGTTCACTGACACAGCACCTGGAAACTGACCAGGTGATCATCACCTAACCCAGGACATGTTCACTGACCCAGCACCTGGAAACTGACCAGGTGATCATCGCCTAATCCAGGAGATGTTCACTGAACCAGTACCTGGAAAATAACCAGGTGATCATCACCTAACCCAGGACATGTTCACTGACCCAGTAACAGGAAACTGACCAGGTGATCATCACCTAACCCAGGACATGTTCACTGACCCAGTCCCTGGAAACTGACCAGGTGTTCATCACCTAACCCAGGACATGTTCACTGACACAGTACCTGGAAACTGACCAGGTGATCATCACCTAACCCAGGACATGTTCACTGACCCAGCACCTGGAAACTAACCAGGTGATCATCACCTAACCCAGGACATGTTCACTGACCCAGCACCTGGAAACTAACCAGGTGATCATCACCTAATCCAGGACATGTTCACTGACCCAGCACCTGGAAACTAACCAGGTGATCATCACCTAATCCAGGACATGTTCACTGACCCAGCACCTGGAAACTGACCAGGTGATCATCACCTAATCCAGGACATGTTCACTGACCCAGCACCTGGAAACTGACCAGGTGATCATCGCCTAATCCAGGACATGTTCACTGACACAGCACCTGGAAACTGACCAGGTGATCATCGCCTAACCCAGGACATGTTCACTGACCCAGCACCTGGAAACTGACCAGGTGATCATCACCTAACCCAGGACATGTTCACTGACACAGCACCTGGAAACTGACCAGGTGATCATCACCTAACCCAGGACATGCTCACTGACACAGCACCTGGAAACTCACCAGGTGATCATCGCCTAATCCAGGACATGTTCACTGACCCAGCACCTGGAAACTGACCAGGTGATCATCACCTATCCCAGGACATGTTCACTGACACAGCACCTGGAAACTAACCAGTTCATCATCACCTAACCCAGGACATGTTCACTTACCCAGCACCCGGAAACTGACCAGGTGATCATCACCTAATCCAGGACATGTTCACTCACACAGCACCTGGAAACTGACCAGGTGATCATCACCTAACCCAGGACATGTTCACTGACCCAGCACCTGGAAACTGACCAGGTGATCATCGCCTAATCCAGGAGATGTTCACTGAACCAGTACCTGGAAACTAACCAGGTGATCATCACCTAACCCAGGACATGTTCACTGACCCAGTACCTGGAAAATGACCAGGTGATCATCACCTAACCCAGGACATGTTCACTGACACAGCACCTGGAAACTGACCAGGTGATCATCACCTAACCCAGGACATGTTCACTGACCCAGCACCTGGAAACTGACCAGGTGATCATCGCCTAATCCAGGAGATGTTCACTGAACCAGTACCTGGAAACTAACCAGGTGATCATCACCTAACCCAGGACATGTTCACTGACCCAGCACCTGGAAACTGACCAGGTGATCATCACCTACCCCAGGACATGTTCACTGACCCAGCACCTGGAAACTGACCAGGTGATCATCGCCTAATCCAGGAGATGTTCACTGAACCAGTACCTGGAAACTAACCAGGTGATCATCACCTAACCCAGGACATGTTCACTGACCCAGCACCTGGAAACTGACCAGGTGATCATCACCTAACCCAGGACATGTTCACTGACCCAGCACCTGGAAACTAACCAGGTGATCATCACCTAACCCAGGACATGTTCACTGAACCAGCACCTGGAAACTGACCAGGTGATCATCACCTAACCCAGGACATGTTCACTGACCCAGCACCTGGAAACTAACCAGGTGATCATCACCTAACCCAGGACATGTTCACTGAACCAGCACCTGGAAACTAACCAGGTGATCATCACCTAATCCAGGACATGTTCACTGACCCAGTACCTGGAAACTAACCAGGTGATCATCACCTAATCCAGGACATGTTCACTGACCCAGCACCTGGAAACTGACCAGGTGATCATCACCTAATCCAGGACATGTTCACTGACCCAGCACCTGGAAACTAACCAGTTCATCATCACCTAACCCAGGACATGTTCACTGACCCAGCACCTGGAAACTGACCAGGTGATCATCACCTAACCCAGGACATGTTCACTGACCCAGTACCTGGAAACTGACCAGGTGATCATCACCTAACCCAGGACATGTTCACTGACACAGCACCTGGAAACTGACCAGGTGATCATCGCCTAACCCAGGACATGTTCACTGAACCAGCACCCGGAATCTGACCAGGTGAGCATCACCTAATCCAGGACATGTTCACTGACACAGCACCTGGAAACTAACCAGGTGATCATCACCTAACCCAGGACATGTTCACTGACACAGCACCTGGAAACTGACCAGGTGATCATCACCTAACCCAGGACTTGCTCACTGACACAGCACCTGGAAACTCACCAGGTGATCATCGCCTAATCCAGGACATGCTCACTGACCCAGCACCTGGAAACTGACTAGGTGATCATCGCCTAATCCAGGACATGTTCACTGACACAGCACCTGGAAACTGACCAGGTGAACATCACCTAACCCAGGACATGTTCACTGACCCAGCACCTGGAAACTGACCAGGTGATCATCGCCTAATCCAGGACATGTTCACTGACACAGCACCTGGAAACTGACCAGGTGAACATCACCTAATCCAGGACATGTTCACTGACCCAGCACCTGGAAACTGACCAGGTGATCATCACCTAACCCAGGACATGTTCACTGACACAGCACCTGGAAACTAACCAGTTCATCATTACCTAACCCAGGACATGTTCACTGACTCAGCACCTGGAAACTGACCAGGTGATCATCACCTAACCCAGGACATGTTCACTGACCCAGCACCTGGAAACTAACCAGGTGATCATCGCCTAATCCAGGACATGTTCACTGACCCAGCACCTGGAAACTGACCAGGTGATCATCACCTAACCCAGGACATGTTCACTGACCCAGTAACAGGAAACTGACCAGGTGATCATCACCTAACCCAGGACATGTTCACTGACCCAGTACCTGGAAACTGACCAGGTGTTCATCACCTAACCCAGGACATGTTCACTGACACAGTACCTGGAAACTGACCAGGTGATCATCACCTAACCCAGGACATGTTCACTGACCCAGCACCTGGAAACTAACCAGGTGATCATCACCTAACCCAGGACATGTTCACTGAACCAGCACCTGGAAACTGACCAGGTGATCATCACCTAACCCAGGACATGTTCACTGACCCAGCACCTGGAAACTGACCAGGTGATCATCGCCTAATCCAGGACATGTTCACTGACCCAGCACCTGGAAACTGACCAGGTGATCATCACCTAACCCAGGACATGTTCACTGACCCAGCACCTGGAAACTAACCAGGTTTACAAAACCTAACCCAGGACATGTTCACTGACCCAGCACCTGGAAACTAACCAGGTGATCATCACCTAACCCAGGACATGTTCACTGACACAGTACCTGGAAACTGACCAGGTGATCATCGCCTAATCCAGGACATGTTCACTGACCCAGCAACTGGAAACTGACCAGGGGTGATCATCACCTAACCCAGGACATGTTCACTGACCTAGCACCTGGAAACTAACCAGGTGATCATCACCTAACTCAGGACATGTTCACTGACACAGTACCTGGAAACTGACCAGGTGATCATCGCCTAATCCAGGACATGTTCACTGACCCAGCACCTGGAAACTGACCAGGTGATCATCACCTATCCCAGGACATGTTCACTGACCCAGTACCTGGAAACTGACCAGGTGATCATCACCTAACCCAGGATATGTTCACTGACCCAGTACCTGGAAACTGACCAGGTGATCATCACCTAACCCAGGACATGTTCACTGACCTAGCACCTGGAAACTGACCAGGTGATCATCACCTAACCCAGGACATGTTCACTGACCCAGCACCTGGAAACTAACCAGGTGATCATCACCTAACCCAGGACATGTTCACTGACCCAGCACCTGGAAACTAACCAGGTGATCATCACCTAATCCAGGACATGTTCACTGACCCAGCACCTGGAAACTAACCAGGTGATCATCACCTAATCCAGGACATGTTCACTGACCCAGCACCTGGAAACTGACCAGGTGATCATCGCCTAATCCAGGACATGTTCACTGACACAGCACCTGGAAACTGACCAGGTGATCATCGCCTAACCCAGGACATGTTCACTGACCCAGCACCTGGAAACTGACCAGGTGATCATCACCTAACCCAGGAGATGTTCACTGACACAGCACCTGGAAACTGACCAGGTGATCATCACCTAACCCAGGACATGCTCACTGACACAGCACCTGGAAACTCACCAGGTGATCATCACCTAATCCAGGACATGTTCACTGACCCAGCACCTGGAAACTGACCAAGTGATCATCACCTTACCCAGGACATGTTCACTGACCCAGCACCTGGAAACTGACCAGGTGATCATCACCTTACCCAGGACATGTTCACTGACACAGCACCTGGAAACTAACCAGTTCATCATCACCTAACCCAGGACATGTTCACTGACCCAGCACCTGGAAACTGACCAGGTGATCATCACCTAACCCAGGACATGTTCACTGACCCAGCACCTGGAAACTGACCAGGTGATCATCACCTAACCCAGGACATGTTCACTGACCTAGCACCTGGAAACTAACCAGGTGATCATCGCCTAATCCAGGACATGTTCACTGAACAAGCACCTGGAAACTAACCAGGTGATCATCACCTAACCCAGGACATGTTCACTGACCCAGCACCTGGAAACTGACCAGGTAATCATCGCCTAATCCAGGACATGTTCACTGATCCAGCAACTGGAAACTGACCAGGTGATCATCGCCTAATCCAGGACATGTTCACTGACCCAGCACCTGGAAACTGACCAGGTGAGTATCACCTAATCCAGGACATGTTCACTGACCCAGTACCTGGAAACTAACCAGGTGATCATCGCCTAATCCAGGACATGTTCACTGACCCAGCACCTGGAAACTGACCAGGTGATCATCCCCTAACCCAGGACATGTTCACTGACCCAGTAACAGGAAACTGACCAGGTGATCATCACCTAACCCAGGACATGTTCACTGACCCAGTACCTGGAAACTGACCAGGTGTTCATCACCTAACCCAGGACATGTTCACTGACACAGTACCTGGAAACTGACCAGGTGATCATCACCTAACCCAGGACATGTTCACTGACCCAGCACCTGGAAACTAACCAGGTGATCATCACCTAACCCAGGACATGTTCACTGACCCAGCACCTGGAAACTAACCAGGTGATCATCACCAAATCCAGGACATGTTCAGTGACCCAGCACCTGGAAACTAACCAGGTGATCATCACCTAATCCAGGACATGTTCACTGACCCAGTACCTGGAAACTGACCAGGTGATCATCACCTAACCCAGGACATGTTCACTGACCCAGTACCTGGAAACTGACCAGGTGATCATCGCCTAATCCAGGACATGTTCACTGACCCAGCACCTGGAAACTGACCAGGTGATCATCGCCTAACCCAGGACATGTTCACTGACCCAGCTCCTGGAAACTGACCAGGTGATCATCACCTAACCCAGGACATGCTCACAGACACAGCACCTGGAAACTGACCAGGTGATCATCGCCTAACCCAGGACATGTTCACTGACCCAGCTCCTGGAAACTGACCAGGTGATCATCGCCTAATCCAGGACATGTTCACTGACACAGCACCTAGAAACTGACCAGGTGATCATCACCTAACCCAGGACATGTTCACTGACACAGTACCTGGAAACTGACCAGGTGATCATCACCTAACCCAGGACATGTTCACTGACACAGCACCTGGAAACTGACCAGGTGATCATCGCCTAACCCAGGACATGTTCACTGACCCAGCTCCTGGAAACTGACCAGGTGATCATCGCCTAACCCAGGACATGTTCACTGACACAGCACCTAGAAACTGACCAGGTGATCATCACCTAACCCAGGACATGCTCACTGACCCAGCACCTGGAAACTGACCAGGTGATCATCACCTATCCCAGGACATGTTCACTGACACAGTACCTGGAAACTAACCAGGTGATCATTACCTAACCCAGGACATGTTCACTGACCCAGCACCTGGAAACTGACCAGGTGATCATCACCTAACCCAGGACATGTTCACTGACCCAGTACCCGGAAACTGACCAGGTGATCATCACCTAACCCAGGAGATGTTCACTGAACCAGCACCTGGAAACTGACCAGGTGATCATCGCCTAATCCAGGACATGTTCACTGAGCCAGTACCTGGAAACTAACCAGGTGATCATCACCTAACCCAGGACATGTTCACTGACCCAGCACCTGGAAACTGA
Organism: Heterodontus francisci; assembly: GCF_036365525.1. NCBI lineage: Eukaryota > Metazoa > Chordata > Chondrichthyes > Heterodontiformes > Heterodontidae > Heterodontus > Heterodontus francisci. The sequence continues at coordinate 811,704 of NW_027142022.1, read as the reverse complement.
CCAGGTGATCATCACCTAACCCAGGACATGTTCACTGAACCAGCACCTGGAAACTAACCAGGTGATCATCACCTAACCCAGGACATGTTCACTGAACCAGCACCTGGAAACTGACCAGGTGATCATCACCTAACCCAGGACATGTTCACTGACCCAGCACCTGGAAACTAACCAGGTGATCATCACCTAACCCAGGACATGTTCACTGAACCAGCACCTGGAAACTAACCAGGTGATCATCACCTAATCCAGGACATGTTCACTGACCCAGCAGGTGGAAACTGACCAGGTGATCATCGCCTAATCCAGGACATGTTCACTGACACAGCACCTGGACACTGACCAGGTGATCATCACCTAACCCAGGACATGTTCACTGAACCAGCACCTGGAAACTGACCAGGTGAGCATCACCTAATCCAGGACATGTTCACTGACACAGCACCTGGAAACTAACCAGGTGAGCCTCACCTAACCCAGGACATGTTCACTGAACCAGTACCTGGAAACTAACCAGGTGATCATCACCTAATCCAGGACATGTTCACTGACACAGCACCTGGAAACTGACCAGGTGATCATCACCTAACCCAGGACATGTTCACTGACACAGCACCTGGAAACTGACCAGGTGATCATCACCTAACCCAGGACATGCTCACTGACACAGCACCTGGAAACTCACCAGGTGATCATCACCTAACCCAGGACATGTTCACTGACCCAGCACCTGGAAACTAACCAGTTCATCATCACCTAACCCAGGACATGTTCACTGACCCAGCACCTGGAAATTGACCAGGTGATCATCACCTAACCCAGGACATGTTCACTGACACAGCACCTGGAAACTAACCAGTTCATCATCACCTAACCCAGGACATGTTCACTGACCCAGCACCTGGAAATTGACCAGGTGATCATCGCCTAATCCAGGACATGTTCACTGAACCAGCACCTGGAAACTAACCAGGTGATCATCACCTAACCCAGGACATGTTCACTGACCCAGCACCTGGAAACTGACCAGGTGATCATCACCTAACTCAGGACATGTTCACTGACCCAGCACCTGGAAACTAACCAGGTGATCATCGCCTAATCCAGGACATGTTCACTAACCCAGCACCTGGAAACTAACCAGGTGATCATCGCCTAATCCAGGACATGTTCACTGACACAGCACCTGGAAACTGACCAGGTGAACATCACCTAATCCAGGACATGTTCACTGAACCAGCACCTGGAAACTGACCAGGTGAGCATCACCTAATCCAGGACATGTTCACTGACCTAGTACCTGGAAACTAACCAGGTGATCATCACCTAACCCAGGACATGTTCACTGACCCAGCACCTGCAACCTGACCAGGTGATCATCACCTAATCCAGGACATGTTCACTGACACAGCACCTGGAAACTAACCAGGTGATCATCACCTAACCCAGGACATGTTCACTGACCTAGTACCTGGAAACTAACCAGGTGATCATCACCTAACCCAGGACATGTTCACTGACACAGCACCTGGAAACTGACCAGGTGATCATCGCCTAATCCAGGACATGTTCACTGACCCAGCACCTGGAAACTAACCAGGTGATCATCACCTAATTCAGGACATGTTCACTGACACAGCACCTGGAAACTGACCAGGTGATCATCGCCTAATCCAGGACATGTTCACTGACCCAGTGCCTGGAAACTGACCAGGTGATCATCACCTAACCTAGGACATGTTCACTGACCCAGTACCTTGAAACTAACCAGGTGATCATCGCCTAATCCAGGATCTGTTCACTGACCCAGCACCTGGAAACTGACCAGGTGATCATCGCCTAATCCAGGAGATGTTCACTGACCCAGCACCTGGAAACTGACCAGGTGATCATCACCTAACCCAGGACATGTTCACTGACCCAGCACCTGGAAACTAACCAGGTGATCATCACCTAACCCAGGACATTTTCACTGACACAGTACCTGGAAACTGACCAGGTGATCATCACCTAACCCAGGACATGTTCACTGACCCAGCACCTGGAAACTGACCAGGTGATCATCACCTAACCCAGGACATGTTCACTGACCCAGCACCTGGAAACTGACCAGGTGATCATCACCTAACCCAGGACATGTTCACTGACACAGCACCTGGAAACTGACCAGGTGATCATCACCTAACCCAGGACATGTTCACTGACCCAGCACCTGGAAACTGACCAGGTGAGCATCACCTAACCCAGGACATGTTCACTGACCCAGTGCCTGGAAACTGACCAGGTGATCATCCCCTAACCCAGGACATGTTCACTGACACAGTACCTGGAAACTGACCAGGTGATCATCGCCTAATCCAGGACATGTTCACTGAACCAGCACCTGGAAACTGACCAGGTGATCATCGCCTAATCCAGGATATGTTCACTGAACCAGCACCTGGAAACTGACCAGGTGATCATCGCCTAATCCAGGACATGTTCACTGAACCAGCACCTGGAAACTGACCAGGTGATCATCACCTAATCCAGGACATGTTCACTGACACAGCACCTGGAAACTGACCAGGTGATCATCACCTAACCCAGGACATGTTCACTGACCCAGTGCCTGGAAACTGACCAGGTGATCATCACCTAATCCAGGACATGTTCACTGACCCAGCACCTGGAAACTAACCAGGTGATCATCACCTAATCCAGGACATGTTCACTGACACAGCACCTGGAAACTGACCAGGTGATCATCACCTAATCCAGGACATGTTCACTGAACCAGCACCTGGAAACTGACCAGGTGATCATCACCTAATCCAGGACATGTTCACTGACCCATTGCCTGGAAACTGACCAGGTGATCATCACCTAATCCAGGACATGTTCACTGACCCAGCACCTGGAAACTAACCAGGTGATCATCGCCTAATCCAGGACATGTTCACTGAACCAGCACCTGGAAATTGACCAGGTGAACATCACCTAATCCAGGCCATGTTCACTAACCTAGCACCTGGAAACTGACCAGGTGATCATCACCTAACCCAGGAAATGTTCACTGAACCAGCACCTGGAAACTGACCAGGTGATCATCACCTAACCCAGGACATGTTCACTGACCCAGCACCTGGAAACTGACCTGGTGATCATCACCTAACCCAGGACATGTTCACTGATCCAGCACCTGGAAACTGACCAGGTGATCATCGCCTAATCCAGGACATGTTCACTGACACAGCACCTGGAAACTGACCAGGTGATCATCACCTAACCCAGGACATGTTCACTGACACAGCACCTGGAAACTGACCAGGTGATCATCACCTAACCCAGGATATGTTCACTGACACAGCACCTGGAAACTGACCAGGTGATCATCGCCTAATCCAGGACATGTTCACTGACCCAGCACCTGGAAACTAACCAGGTGATCATCACCTAATTCAGGACATGTTCACTGACACAGCACCTGGAAACTGACCAGGTGATCATCACCTAACCCAGGAAATGTTCACTGAACCAGCACCTGGAAACTGACCAGGTGATCATCACCTAACCCAGGACATGTTCACTGACCCAGCACCTGGAAACTGACCAGGTGATCATCACCTAACCCAGGACATGTTCACTGATCCAGCACCTGGAAACTGACCAGGTGATCATCGCCTAATCCAGGACATGTTCACTGACACAGCACCTGGAAACTGACCAGGTGATCATCACCTAACCCAGGACATGTTCACTGACACAGCACCTGGAAAATGACCAGGTGATCATCACCTAACCCAGGACATGTTCACTGATCCAGCACCTGGAAACTGACCAGGTGATCACCACCTAACCCAGGACATGTTCACTGACACAGCACCTGGAAACTGACCAGGTGATCATCGCCTAATCCAGGACATGTTCACTGACCCAGCACCTGGAAACTAACCAGGTGATCATCACCTAATTCAGGACATGTTCACTGACACAGCACCTGGAAACTGACCAGGTGATCATCGCCTAATCCAGGACATGTTCACTGACACAGCACCTGGAAACTGACCAGGTGATCATCGCCTAATCCAGGACATGTTCACTGACCCAGCACCTGGAAACTAACCAGGTGATCATCACCTAATTCAGGACATGTTCACTGACACAGCACCTGGAAACTGACCAGGTGATCATCACCTAACCCAGGACATGTTCACTGACCCAGCACCTGGAAACTGACCAGGTGATCATCGCCTAATCCAGGACATGTTCACTGAACCAGCACCTGGAAACTGACCAGGTGATCATCGCCTAATCCAGGATATGTTCACTGAACCAGCACCTGGAAACTAACCAGGTGATCATCACCTAACCCAGGACATGTTCACTGACCCAGCACCTGGAAACTGACCAGGTGATCATCACCTAACCCAGGACATGTTCACTGACCCAGCACCTGGAAACTGACCAGGTGATCATCACCTAATTCAGGACATGTTCACTGACACAGCACCTGGAAACTGACCAGGTGATCATCGCCTAATCCAGGACATGTTCACTGACCCAGTGCCTGGAAACTGACCAGGTGATCATCACCTAACCTAGGACATGTTCACTGACCCAGTACCTTGAAACTAACCAGGTGATCATCGCCTAATCCAGGATCTGTTCACTGACCCAGCACCTGGAAACTGACCAGGTGATCATCGCCTAACCCAGGACATGTTCACTGACCCAGCACCTGGAAACTGACCAGGTGATCATCACCTAACCCAGGACATGTTCACTGACCCAGCACCTGGAAACTAACCAGGTGATCATCACCTAACCCAGGACATTTTCACTGACACAGTACCTGGAAACTGACCAGGTGATCATCACCTAACCCAGGACATGTTCACTGACCCAGCACCTGGAAACTGACCAGGTGATCATCACCTAACCCAGGACATGTTCACTGACCCAGCACCTGGAAACTGACCAGGTGATCATCACCTAACCCAGGACATGTTCACTGACACAGCACCTGGAAACTGACCAGGTGATCATCACCTAACCCAGGACATGTTCACTGACCCAGCACCTGGAAACTGACCAGGTGAGCATCACCTAACCCAGGACATGTTCACTGACCCAGTGCCTGGAAACTGACCAGGTGATCATCACCTAACCCAGGACATGTTCACTGACACAGTACCTGGAAACTGACCAGGTGATCATCGCCTAATCCAGGACATGTTCACTGAACCAGCACCTGGAAACTGACCAGGTGATCATCGCCTAATCCAGGATATGTTCACTGACCCAGTACCTGGAAACTGACCAGGTGATCATCACCTAATCCAGGACATGTTCACTGAACCAGCACCTGGAAACTGACCAGGTGATCACCACCTAACCCAGGACATGTTCACTGACCCAGCACCTGGAAACTAACCAGGTGATCATCACCTAATTCAGGACATGTTCACTGACACAGCACCTGGAAACTGACCAGGTGATCATCGCCTAATCCAGGACATGTTCACTGACACAGCACCTGGAAACTGACCAGGTGATCATCGCCTAATCCAGGACATGTTCACTGACCCAGCACCTGGAAACTGACCAGGTGATCATCGCCTAACCCAGGACATGTTCACTGACCCAGCACCTGGAAACTAACCAGGTGATCATCACCTAATTCAGGACATGTTCACTGACACAGCACCTGGAAACTGACCAGGTGATCATCACCTAACCCAGGAAATGTTCACTGAACCAGCACCTGGAAACTGACCAGGTGATCATCACCTAACCCAGGACATGTTCACTGACCCAGCACCTGGAAACTGACCAGGTGATCATCACCTAACCCAGGACATGTTCACTGATCCAGCACCTGGAAACTGACCAGGTGATCATCGCCTAATCCAGGACATGTTCACTGACACAGCACCTGGAAACTGACCAGGTGATCATCACCTAACCCAGGACATGTTCACTGACACAGCACCTGGAAAATGACCAGGTGATCATCACCTAACCCAGGACATGTTCACTGATCCAGCACCTGGAAACTGACCAGGTGATCACCACCTAACCCAGGACATGTTCACTGACCCAGCACCTGGAAACTAACCAGGTGATCATCACCTAATTCAGGACATGTTCACTGACACAGCACCTGGAAACTGACCAGGTGATCATCGCCTGATCCAGGACATGTTCACTGACACAGCACCTGGAAACTGACCAGGTGATCATCGCCTAATCCAGGACATGTTCACTGACACAGCACCTGGAAACTGACCAGGTGATCATCACCTAACCCAGGACATGTTCACTGACCCAGCACCTGGAAACTGACCAGGTGATCATCACCTAACCCAGGACATGTTCACTGACCCAGCACCTGGAAACTGACCAGGTGATCATCACCTAACCCAGGACATGTTCACTGACCCAGCACCTGGAAACTGACCAGGTGATCATCGCCTAATCCAGGACATGTTCACTGAACCAGCACCTGGAAACTGACCAGGTGATCATCGCCTAATCCAGGATATGTTCACTGACCCAGCACCTGGAAACTGACCAGGTGATCATCACCTAACCCAGGACATGTTCACTGACCCAGCACCTGGAAACTGACCAGGTGATCATCACCTAATTCAGGACATGTTCACTGACACAGCACCTGGAAACTGACCAGGTGATCATCGCCTAATCCAGGACATGTTCACTGACCCAGTGCCTGGAAACTGACCAGGTGATCATCACCTAACCTAGGACATGTTCACTGACCCAGTACCTTGAAACTAACCAGGTGATCATCGCCTAATCCAGGATCTGTTCACTGACCCAGCACCTGGAAACTGACCAGGTGATCATCGCCTAATCCAGGAGATGTTCACTGACCCAGCACCTGGAAACTGACCAGGTGATCATCACCTAACCCAGGACATGTTCACTGACCCAGCACCTGGAAACTGACCAGGTGATCATCGCCTAATCCAGGATATGTTCACTGAACCAGCACCTGGAAACTAACCAGGTGATCATCACCTAACCCAGGACATGTTCACTGACCCAGCACCTGGAAACTGACCAGGTGATCATCACCTAACCCAGGACATGTTCACTGACCCAGCACCTGGAAACTGACCAGGTGATCATCACCTAATTCAGGACATGTTCACTGACACAGCACCTGGAAACTGACCAGGTGATCATCGCCTAATCCAGGACATGTTCACTGACCCAGTGCCTGGAAACTGACCAGGTGATCATCACCTAACCTAGGACATGTTCACTGACCCAGTACCTTGAAACTAACCAGGTGATCATCGCCTAATCCAGGATCTGTTCACTGACCCAGCACCTGGAAACTGACCAGGTGATCATCGCCTAATCCAGGAGATGTTCACTGACCCAGCACCTGGAAACTGACCAGGTGATCATCACCTAACCCAGGACATGTTCACTGACCCAGCACCTGGAAACTAACCAGGTGATCATCACCTAACCCAGGACATTTTCACTGACACAGTACCTGGAAACTGACCAGGTGATCATCACCTAACCCAGGACATGTTCACTGACCCAGCACCTGGAAACTGACCAGGTGATCATCACCTAACCCAGGACATGTTCACTGACCCAGCACCTGGAAACTGACCAGGTGATCATCACCTAACCCAGGACATGTTCACTGACACAGCACCTGGAAACTGACCAGGTGATCATCACCTAACCCAGGACATGTTCACTGACCCAGCACCTGGAAACTGACCAGGTGAGCATCACCTAACCCAGGACATGTTCACTGACCCAGTGCCTGGAAACTGACCAGGTGATCATCACCTAACCCAGGACATGTTCACTGACACAGTACCTGGAAACTGACCAGGTGATCATCGCCTAATCCAGGACATGTTCACTGAACCAGCACCTGGAAACTGACCAGGTGATCATCGCCTAATCCAGGATATGTTCACTGACCCAGTACCTGGAAACTGACCAGGTGATCATCACCTAATCCAGGACATGTTCACTGAACCAGCACCTGGAAACTGACCAGGTGATCATCACCTAATCCAGGACATGTTCACTGACCCAGCACCTGGAAACTGACCAGGTGAGCATCACCTAACCCAGGACATGTTCACTGAACCAGCACCTGGAAACTGACCAGGTGATCATCACCTAATCCAGGACATGTTCACTGACCCAGTGCCTGGAAACTGACCAGGTGATCATCACCTAATCCAGGACATGTTCACTGACTCAGCACCTGGAAACTAACCAGGTGATCATCACCTAATCCAGGACATGTTCACTGACACAGCACCTGGAAACTAACCAGGTGATCATCACCTAATTCAGGACATGTTCACTGACACAGCACCTGGAAACTGACCAGGTGATCATCACCTAACCCAGGACATGTTCACTGACCCAGCACCTGGAAACTGACCAGGTGATCATCGCCTAATCCAGGACATGTTCACTGAACCAGCACCTGGAAACTAACCAGGTGATCATCACCTAACCCAGGACATGTTCACTGACCCAGCACCTGGAAACTGACCAGGTGATCATCACCTAACCCAGGACATGTTCACTGACCCAGCACCTGGAAACTGACCAGGTGATCATCACCTAATCCAGGACATGTTCACTGACCCAGTGCCTGGAAACTGACCAGGTGATCATCGCCTAATCCAGGACATGTTCACTGACACAGCACCTGGAAACTGACCAGGTGATCATCACCTAATCCGGGACATGTTCACTGACCCAGTACCTGGAAACTGACCAGGTGATCATCACCTAATCCAGGACATGTTCAATGAACCAGCACCTGGAAACTGACCAATTGATCATCACCTAATCCAGGATATGTTCACTGACCTAGCACCTGGAAACTGACCAGGTGATCATCATCTAACCCAGGACATGTTCACTGACCCAGTACCTGGAAACTGACCAGGTGAGCATCACCCAACCCAGGACATGTCCACTGACCCAGCACCTGGAAACTGACCAGGTGATCATCACCTAATCCAGGACATTTTCACTGACCCAGCACCTGGAAACTGACCAGGTGATCATCACCTAATCCAGTACATGTTCACTGAACCAGCACCTGGAAACTAACCAGGTGATCATTACCTAACCCAGGACATGTTCACTGAACCAGCACCTGGAAACTGACCAGGTGTACATCACCTAACCCAGGCCATGTTCACTGACCCAGCACCTGGAAACTAACCAGGTGATCATCACCTAACCCAGGACATGTTCACTGAACCAGCACCTGGAAACTAACCAGGTGATCATCACCTAACCCAGGACATGTTCACTGAACCAGCACCTGGAAACGAACCAGGTGATCATCACCTAACCCAGGACATGTTCACTGAACCAGCACCTGGAAACTGACCAGGTGGTCATCGCCTAATCCAGGACATGTTCACTGACCCAGCACCTGGAAACTGACCAGGTGATCATCACCTAATCCAGTACATGTTCACTGAACCAGCACCTGGAAACTGACCAGGTGTACATCACCTAACCCAGGCCATGTTCACTGACCCAGCACCTGGAAACTAACCAGGTGATCATCACCTAACCCAGGACATGTTCACTGAACCAGCACCTGGAAACTAACCAGGTGATCATCACCTAACCCAGGACATGTTCACTGAACCAGCACCTGGAAACTAACCAGGTGATCATCACCTAACCCAGGACATGTTCACTGAACCAGCACCTGGAAACTGACCAGGTGATCATCAACTAATCCAGGACATGTTCACTGAACCAGCACCTGGAAACTGACCAGGTGATCATCACCTAATCCAGGACATGTTCACTGACCCAGTGCCTGGAAACTGACCAGGTGATCATCACCTAATCCAGGACATGTTCACTGACCCAGCACCTGGAAACTAACCAGGTGATCATCGCCTAATCCAGGACATGTTCACTGAACCAGCACCTGGAGATTGACCAGGTGAACATCACCTAATCCAGGCCATGTTCACTAACCTAGCACCTGGAAACTGACCAGGTGATCATCACCTAACCCAGGAAATGTTCACTGAACCAGCACCTGGATACTGACCAGGTGATCATCACCTAACCCAGGACATGTTCACTGACCCAGCACCTGGAAACTGACCAGGTGATCATCACCTAACCCAGGACATGTTCACTGATCCAGCACCTGGAAACTGACCAGGTGATCATCGCCTAATCCAGGACATGTTCACTGACCCAGCACCTGGAAACTGACCAGGTGATCATCACCTAACCCAGGACATGTTCACTGACACAGCACCTGGAAACTGACCAGGTGATCATCACCTAACCCAGGACATGTTCACTGATCCAGCACCTGGAAACTGACCAGGTGATCACCACCTAACCCAGGACATGTTCACTGACCCAGCACCTGGAAACTAACCAGGTGATCATCACCTAATTCAGGACATGTTCACTGACACAGCACCTGGAAACTGACCAGGTGATCATCGCCTAATCCAGGACATGTTCACTGACCCAGCACCTGGAAACTAACCAGGTGATCATCACCTAATTCAGGACATGTTCACTGACACAGCACCTGGAAACTGACCAGGTGATCATCACCTAACACAGGACATGTTCACTGACCCAGCACCTGGAAACTGACCAGGTGATCATCGCCTAATCCAGGAAATGTTCACTGAACCAGCACCTGGATACTGACCAGGTGATCATCACCTAACCCAGGACATGTTCACTGACCCAGCACCTGGAAACTGACCAGGTGATCATCACCTAATTCAGGACATGTTCACTGACACAGCACCTGGAAACTGACCAGGTGATCATCACCTAACACAGGACATGTTCACTGACCCAGCACCTGGAAACTGACCAGGTGATCATCGCCTAATCCAGGAAATGTTCACTGAACCAGCACCTGGATACTGACCAGGTGATCATCACCTAACCCAGGACATGTTCACTGATCCAGCACCTGGAAACTGACCAGGTGATCATCGCCTAATCCAGGACATGTTCACTGACACAGCACCTGGAAACTGACCAGGTGATCATCACCTAACCCAGGACATGTTCACTGACACAGCACCTGGAAACTGACCAGGTGATCATCACCTAACCCAGGACATGTTCACTGACACAGCACCTGGAAACTAACCAGGTGATCATCACCTAATTCAGGACATGTTCACTGACACAGCACCTGGAAACTGACCAGGTGATCATCACCTAACCCAGGACATGTTCACTGACACAGCACCTGGAAACTAACCAGGTGATCATCACATAACCCAGGACATGTTCACTGACACAGCACCTGGAAACTGACCAGGTGATCATCACCTAACCCAGGACATGTTCACTGACACAGCACCTGGAAACTAACCAGGTGATCATCACCTAATTCAGGACATGTTCACTGACACAGCACCTGGAAACTGACCAGGTGATCATCACCTAACACAGGACATGTTCACTGACCCAGCACCTGGAAACTGACCAGGTGATCATCGCCTAATCCAGGAAATGTTCACTGAACCAGCACCTGGATACTGACCAGGTGATCATCACCTAACCCAGGACATGTTCACTGACACAGCACCTGGAAACTGACCAGGTGATCATCACCTAACCCAGGACATGTTCACTGACACAGCACCTGGAAACTGACCAGGTGATCATCACCTAACCCAGGACATGTTCACTGACACAGCACCTGGAAACTGACCAGGTGATCATCACCTAACCCAGGACATGTTCACTGACACAGCACCTGGAAACTAACCAGGTGATCATCACCTAATTCAGGACATGTTCACTGACACAGCACCTGGAAACTGACCAGGTGATCATCACCTAACACAGGACATGTTCACTGACCCAGCACCTGGAAACTGACCAGGTGATCATCGCCTAATCCAGGAAATGTTCACTGAACCAGCACCTGGATACTGACCAGGTGATCATCACCTAACCCAGGACATGTTCACTGATCCAGCACCTGGAAACTGACCAGGTGATCATCGCCTAATCCAGGACATGTTCACTGACACAGCACCTGGAAACTGACCAGGTGATCATCACCTAACCCAGGACATGTTCACTGACACAGCACCTGGAAACTGACCAGGTGATCATCACCTAACCCAGGACATGTTCACTGATCCAGCACCTGGAAACTGACCAGGTGATCACCACCTAACCCAGGACATGTTCACTGACCCAGCACCTGGAAACTAACCAGGTGATCATCACCTAATTCAGGACATGTTCACTGACACAGCACCTGGAAACTGACCAGGTGATCATCGCCTAATCCAGGACATGTTCACTGACACAGCACCTGGAAACTGACCAGGTGATCATCGCCTAATCCAGGACATGTTCACTGACCCAGCACCTGGAAACTAACCAGGTGATCATCACCTAATTCAGGACATGTTCACTGACACAGCACCTGGAAACTGACCAGGTGATCATCACCTAACACAGGACATGTTCACTGACCCAGCACCTGGAAACTGACCAGGTGATCATCGCCTAATCCAGGACATGTTCACTGACCCAGCACCTGGAAACTAACCAGGTGATCATCACCTAACCCAGGACATGTTCACTGACCCAGCACCTGGAAACTGACCAGGTGATCATCGCCTAATCCAGGATATGTTCACTGAACCAGCACCTGGAAACTAACCAGGTGATCATCACCAAACCCAGGACATGTTCACTGACCCAGCACCTGGAAACTGACCAGGTGATCATCACCTAACCCAGGACATGTTCACTGACCCAGCACCTGGAAACTGACCAGGTGATCATCACCTAATCCAGGACATGTTCACTGACCCAGTGCCTGTAAACTGACCAGGTGATCATCGCCTAATCCAGGACATGTTCACTGACACAGCACCTGGAAACTGACCAGGTGATCATCACCTAATCCGGGACATGTTCACTGACCCAGTACCTGGAAACTGACCAGGTGATCATCACCTAATCCAGGATATGTTCACTGACCTAGCACCTGGAAACTGACCAGGTGATCATCATCTAACCCAGGACATGTTCACTGACCCAGTACCTGGAAACTGACCAGGTGAGCATCACCCAACCCAGGACATGTTCACTGACCCAGCACCTGGAAACTGACCAGGTGATCATCACCTAATCCAGGACATTTTCACTGACCCAGCACCTGGAAACTGACCAGGTGATCATCACCTAATCCAGTACATGTTCACTGAACCAGCACCTGGAAACTAACCAGGTGATCATCACCTAACCCAGGACATGTTCACTGAACCAGCACCTGGAAACTGACCAGGTGTACATCACCTAACCCAGGCCATGTTCACTGACCCAGCACCTGGAAACTAACCAGGTGATCATCACCTAACCCAGGACATGTTCACTGAACCAGCACCTGGAAACTAACCAGGTGATCATCACCTAACCCAGGACATGTTCACTGAACCAGCACCTGGAAACTAACCAGGTGATCATCACCTAACCCAGGACATGTTCACTGAACCAGCACCTGGAAACTGACCAGGTGATCATCGCCTAATCCAGGACATGTTCACTGACCCAGCACCTGGAAACTGACCAGGTGATCATCACCTAATCCAGTACATGTTCACTGAACCAGCACCTGGAAACTGACCAGGTGTACATCACCTAACCCAGGCCATGTTCACTGACCCAGCACCTGGAAACTAACCAGGTGATCATCACCTAACGCAGGACATGTTCACTGAACCAGCACCTGGAAACTAACCAGGTGATCATCACCTAACCCAGGACATGTTCACTGAACCAGCACCTGGAAACTAACCAGGTGATCATCACCTAACCCAGGACATGTTCACTGAACCAGCACCTGGAAACTGACCAGGTGATCATCGCCTAACCCAGGACATGTTCACTGAACCAGCACCTGGAAACTAACCAGGTGATCATCACCTAACCCAGGACATGTTCACTGACACAGCACCTGGTAAGTGACCAGGTGATCATCGCCTAATCCAGGACATGTTCACTGACCCAGTGCCTGGAAACTAACCAGGTGATCATCGCCTAATCCGGGACATGTTCACTGACCCAGCACCTGGAAACTGACCAGGTGATCATCGCCGAATCCAGGATATGTTCACTGACCCAGCACCTGGAAACTGACCAGGTGATCATCACCTAACCCAGGACATGTTCACTGACCCAGCACCTGGAAACTGACCAGTTGATCATCACCTAACCCAGGACATGTTCACTGAACCAGCACCTGGAAACTAACCAGGTGAGCATCACCTAATCCAGGACATGTTCACTGAACCAGCACCTGGAAACTGACCAGGTGATCATCGCCTAATCCAGGACATGTTCACTGAACCAGCACCTGGAAACTGACCAGGTGAACATCACCTAACCCAGGACATGTTCACTGACCTAGCACCTGGAAACTGACCAGGTGATCATCACCTAACCCAGGACATGTTCACTGACCCAGTACCTGGAAACTGACCAGGTGATCATCGCCTAACCCAGCACATGTTCACTGACGCAGTACCTGGAAACTGACCAGGTGAGCATCACCTAACCCAGGACATGTTCACTGACCCAGTACCTGGAAACTGACCAGGTGAGCATCACCTAACCCAGGACATGTTCACTGACCCAGCACCTGGAAACTGACCAGGTGATCATCACCTAACCCAGCACATGTTCACTGACCCAGCTCCTGGAAACTGACCAGGTGATCATCACCTAATCCAGGACATTTTCACTGACCCAGCACCTGGAAACTGACCAGGTGATCATCACCTAATCCAGTACATGTTCACTGAACCAGCACCTGGAAACTAACCAGGTGATCATCAACTAACCCAGGACATGATCACTGAACCAGCACCTGGAAACTGACCAGGTGTACATCACCTAACCCAGGCCATGTTCACTGACCCAGCACCTGGAAACTAACCAGGTGACCATCACCTAACCCAGGACATGTTCACTGAACCAGCACCTGGAAACTAACCAGGTGATCATCACCTAACCCAGGACATGTTCACTGAACCAGCACCTGGAAACTAACCAGGTGATCTTCACCGAACCCAGGACATGTTCACTGAACCAGCACCTGGAAACTGACCAGGTGATCATCGCCTAATCCAGGACATGTTCACTGACCCAGCACCTGGAAACTGACCAGGTGATCATCACCTAATCCAGTACATGTTCACTGAACCAGCACCTGGAAACTAACCAGGTGATCATCACCTAACCCAGGACATGTTCACTGAACCAGCACCTGGAAACTGACCAGGTGTACATCACCTAACCCAGGCCATGTTCACTGACCCAGCACCTAGAAACTAACCAGGTGATCATCACCTAACCCAGGACATGTTCACTGAACCAGCACCTGGAAACTAACCAGGTGATCATCACCTAACCAAGGACATGTTCACTGAACCAGCACCTGGAAACTAACCAGGTGATCATCACCTAACCCAGGACATGTTCACTGAACCAGCACCTGGAAACTGACCAGGTGATCATCGCCTAACCCAGGACATGTTCACTGAACCAGCACCTTGAAACTAACCAGGTGATCATCACCTAACCCAGGACATGTTCACTGACACAGCACCTGGTAAGTGACCAGGTGATCATCGCCTAATCCAGGACATGTTCACTGACCCAGTGCCTGGAAACTAACCAGGTGATCATCGCCTAATCCGGGACATGTTCACTGACACAGCACCTGGAAACTGACCAGGTGATCATCGCCTAATCCAGGATATGTTCACTGACCCAGCACCTGGAAACTGACCAGGTGATCATCACCTAACCCAGGACATGTTCACTGACCCAGCACCTGGAAACTGACCAGGTGATCATCACCTAACCCAGGACATGTTCACTGAACCAGCACCTGGAAACTAACCAGGTGAGCATCACCTAATCCAGGACATGTTCACTGAACCAGCACCTGGAAACTAACCAGGTGAGCATCACCTAATCCAGGACATGTTCACTGAAACAGCACCTGGAAACTGACCAGGTGATCATCGCCTAATCCAGGACATGTTCACTGAACCAGCACCTGGAAACTGACCAGGTGAACATCACCTAACCCAGGACATGTTCACTGACCTAGCACCTGGAAACTGACCAGGTGATCATCACCTAACCCAGGACATGTTCACTGACCCAGTACCTGGAAACTGACCAGGTGATCATCGCCTAACCCAGCACATGTTCACTGACCCAGTACCTGGAAACTGACCAGGTGAGCATCACCTAACCCAGGACATGTTCACTGACCCAGTACCTGGAAACTGACCAGGTGAGCATCACCTAACCCAGGACATGTTCACTGACCCAGCACCTGGAAACTGACCAGGTGATCATCACCTAACCCAGCACATGTTCACTGACCCAGTACCTGGAAACTGACCAGGTGAGCATCACCTAACCCAGGACATGTTCACTGACCCAGCACCTGGAAACTAACCAGGTGATCATCGCCTAACCCAGGACATGTTCACTGAACCAGCACCTGGAAACTAACCAGGTGATCATCACCTAACCCAGACATGTTCACTGACCCAGCACCTGGAAACTGACCTGGTGATCATCACCTAACCCAGGACATGTTCACTGACCCAGCACCTGGAAACTGACCAGGTGATCATCACCTAACCCAGCACATGTTCACTGACCCAGTACCTGGAAACTGACCAGGTGAGCATCACCTAACCCAGGACATGTTCACTGACACAGCACCTGGAAACTGACCAGGTGATCATCACCTAACCCAGGACATGTTCACTGACCCAGCACCTGGAAACTGACCAGGTGATCATCACCTAACCCAGGACATGTTCACTGACCCAGCACCTGGAAACTAACCAGGTGATCATCGCCTAACCCAGGACATGTTCACTGACCCAGCACCTGGAAACTGACCAGGTGATCATCACCTAATCCAGGACATGTTCACTGAACCAGCACCTGGAAACTGACCAGGTGAACATCACCTAATCCAGGCCATGTTCACTGACCTATCACATGGAAACTGACCAGGTGATCATCACCTAACCCAGGACATGTTCACTGACCCAGTACCTGGAAACTGACCAGGTGATCATCGCCTAATCCGGGACATGTTCACTGACACAGCACCTGGAAACTGACCAGGTGATCATCACCTAACCCAGCACATGTTCACTGACCCAGTACCTGGAAACTGACCAGGTGAGCATCAGCTAATCCAGGACATGTTCACTGACCCAGCACCTGGGAACTTACCAGGCGATCATCACCTAACCCAGGACATGTTCACTGACCCAGTGCCTGGAAACTGACCAGGTGATCATCACCTAACCCAGGACATGTTCACTGACACAGCACCTGGAAACTAACCAGGTGATCATCACCTAATCCAGGACATGTTCACTGACCCAGGACCTGGAAACTAACCAGGTGATCATCACCTAACCCAGGACATGTTCACTGACCCAGCACCTGGAAACTAACCAGGTGATCATCACCTAATCAAGGACATGTTCACTGACCCAGCACCTGGAAACTGACCAGGTGATCATCACCTCACCCAGGACATGTTCACTGACACAGCACCTGGAAACTAACCAGGTGATCATCACCTAATCCAGGACATGTTCACTGACCCAGCACCTGGAAACTAACCAGGTGATCATCACCTAATCCAGGACATGTTCACTGACTCAGCACCTGGAAACTGACCAGGTGATCATCACCTAACCCAGGACATGTTCACTGACCCAGCAACTGGAAACTGACCAGGTGAGCATCACCTAATCCGGGACATGTTCACTGACCCAGTACCTGGAAACTGACCAGGAGAGCATCACCTAATCCAGGACATGTTCACTGACCCAGCACCTGGAAACTGACCAGGTGAGCATCACCTAACCCAGGACATGTTCACTGACCCAGCACCTGGAAACTGACCAGGTGAGCATCACCTAACCCAGGACATGTTCACTGACCCAGCACCTGGAAACTGACCAGGTGATCATCACCTAACCCAGCACATGTTCACTGACCCAGTACCTGGAAACTGACCAGGTGATCATCACCTAACCCAGGACATGTTCACTGACACAGCACCTGGAAACTAACCAGGTGATCATCACCTAACCCAGGACATGTTCACTGACCCAGCACCTGGAAACTAACCAGGTGATCATCACCTAACCCAGGACATGTTCACTGACCCAGTACCTGGAAACTGACCAGGTGAGCATCACCTAATCCAGGACATGTTCACTGACCCAGCACCTGGAAACTGACCAGGTGAGCATCACATAACCCAGGGCATGTTCACTGACACAGCACCTGGAAACTAACCAGGTGGGCATCACCTAACCCAGGACATGTTCACTGATCGAGCACCTGGAAACTAACCAGGTGAGCATCACCTAACCCAGGACATGTTCACTGACCCAGCACCTGGAAACTGACCAGGTGATCATCACCTAATCCAGGACATGTTCACTGACCCAGTACCTGGAAACTGACCAGGTGATCATCACCTAACCCAGGACATGTTCACTGACACAGTACCTGGAAACTGACCAGGTGATCATCGCCTAACCCAGGACATGTTCACTGACCCAGCACCTGGAAACTGACCAGGTGATCATCACCTAACCCAGGACATGCTCACTGACCCAGCACCTGGAAACTGACCAGGTGATCATCACCTAACCCAGGACATGTTCACTGACCTATCACCTGGAAACTAACCAGGTGATCATCACCTAACCCAGGACATGTTCACTGACCCAGCACATGGAAACTGAACAGGTGATCATCACCTAACCCAGGACATGTTCACTGACCCAGCACCTGGAAACGAACCAGGTGATCATCGCCTAATCCAGGACATGTTCACTGACCTAGCACCTGGAAACTAACCAGGTGATCATCACCTAACCCAGGACATGTTCACTGACCCAGCACCTGGAAACTGACCAGGTGATCATCACCTAACCCGGGACATGTTCACTGACCCAGCACCTGGAAACTGACCAGGTGATCATCACCTACCCCAGGACATGTTCACTGACCCAGCACCTGGAAACTGACCAGGTGATCATCACCTAACCCAGGACATGTTCACTGACCCAGCACCTGGAAACTAACCAGGTGATCATCACCTAATCCAGGACATGTTCACTGACCCAGTACCTGGAAACTAACCAGGTGATCATCACCTAACCCAGGACATGTTCACTGACCCAGCACCTGGAAACTGACCAGGTGATCATCACCTAACCCAGGACATGTTCACTGACCCAGTACCTGGAAACTAACCAGGTGATCATCACCTAATTCAGGACATTTTCACTGACACAGCACCTGGAAACTGACCAGGTGATCATCGCCTAATCCAGGACATGTTCACTGACCCAGTGCCTGGAAACTGACCAGGTGATCATCACCTAACCCAGGACATGTTCACTGACCCAGTACCTGGAAACTAACCAGGTGATCATCACCTAATTCAGGACATTTTCACTGACACAGCACCTGGAAACTGACCAGGTGATCATCGCCTAATCCAGGACATGTTCACTGACCCAGTGCCTGGAAACTGACCAGGTGATCATCGCCTAATCCAGGACATGTTCACTGACCCAGTGCCTGGAAACTGACCAGGTGATCATCACCTAACCCAGGACATGTTCACTGACCCAGCACCTGGAAACTGACCAGGTGATCATCACCTAATCCAGGACATGTTCACTGACCCAGTGCCTGGAAACTGACCAGGTGATCATCACCTAACCCAGGACATGTTCACTGACCCAGTGCCTGGAAACTAACCAGGTGATCATCTCCTAACACAGGACATGTTCACTGACCCAGTGCCTGGAAACTAACCAGGTGATCATCACCTAACACAGGACATGTTCACTGACCCAGTACCTGGAAACTAACCAGGTGATCATCACCTAATCCAGGACATGTTCACTGACCCAGCACCTGGAAACTGACCAGGTGATCATCACCTAATCCAGGACATGTTCACTGACCTAGCACGTGGAAACTGACCAGGTGATCATCACCTAATTCAGGACATTTTCACTGACACAGTACCTGGAAACTGACCAGGTGATCATCACCTAACCCAGGACATGTTCACTGACCCTGTACCTGGAAACTGACCAGGTGATCATCACCTAATCCAGGACATGTTCACTGACCCAGTGCCTGGAAACTAACCAGGTGATCATCTCCTAACACAGGACATGTTCACTGACCCAGTGCCTGGAAACTAACCAGGTGATCATCACCTAACACAGGACATGTTCACTGACCTAGCACGTGGAAACTGACCAGGTGATCATCACCTAATTCAGGACATTTTCACTGACACAGTACCTGGAAACTGACCAGGTGATCATCACCTAACCCAGGACATGTTCACTGACCCTGTACCTGGAAACTGACCAGGTGATCATCACCTAATCCAGGACATGTTCACTGACCCAGTGCCTGGAAACTAACCAGGTGATCATCTCCTAACACAGGACATGTTCACTGACCCAGTGCCTGGAAACTAACCAGGTGATCATCACCTAACACAGGACATGTTCACTGACCCAGTACCTGGAAACTAACCAGGTGATCATCACCTAATCCAGGACATGTTCACTGACCCAGTACCTGGAAACTAACCAGGTGATCATCACCTAACCCAGGACATGTTCACTGAACCAGCACCTAGAAACTAACCAGGTGATCATCGCCTAATCCAGGACATGTTCACTGACCTAGCACCTGGAAACTGACCAGGTGATCATCACCTAATTCAGGACATTTTCACTGACACAGCACCTGGTAACTGACCAGGTGATCATCGCCTAATCCAGGACATGTTCACTGACCAAGTGCCTGGAAACTGACCAGGTGATCATCACCTAACCCAGGACATGTTCACTGACCCAGCACCTGGAAACTGACCAGGTGATCATCACCTAATCCAGGACATGTTCACTGACCCAGTGCCTGGAAACTGACCAGGTGATCATCGCCTAATCCAGGACATGTTCACTGACCCAGTGCCTGGAAACTAACCAGGTGATCATCACCTAACACAGGACATGTTCACTGACCCAGTGCCTGGAAACTGACCAGGTGATCATCACCTAACCCAGGACATTTTCACTGACACAGCACCTGGTAACTGACCAGGTGATCATCGCCTGATCCAGGACATGTTCACTGACCCAGTACCTGGAAACTGACCAGGTGATCATCGCCTAATCCAGGACATGTTCACTGAACCAGCACCTGGAAACTGACCAGGTGAACATCACCTAATCCAGGACATGTTCACTGACCCAGTACCTGGAAACTGACCAGGTGATCATCACCTAACCCAGGACATGTTCACTGACACAGTGCCTGGAAACTGACCAGGTGATCATCACCTAACCCAGGACATGTTCACTGACCCAGCACCTGGAAACTGACCAGGTGATCATCGCCTAATCCAGGACATGTTCACTGACCCAGTGCCTGGAAACTAACCAGGTGATCATCACCTAACACAGGACATGTTCACTGACCCAGTGCCTGGAAACTGACCAGGTGATCATCGCCTAATCCAGGACATGTTCACTGAACCAGCACCTGGAAACTGACCAGGTGAACATCACCTAATCCAGGACATGTTCACTGACCCAGTACCTGGAAACTGACCAGGTGATCATCACCTAACCCAGGACATGTTCACTGACACAGTGCCTGGAAACTGACCAGGTGATCATCACCTAACCCAGGACATGTTCACTGACCCAGCACCTGGAAACTGACCAGGTGATCATCGCCTAATCCAGGACATGTTCACTGACCCAGTGCCTGGAAACTAACCAGGTGATCATCACCTAACACAGGACATGTTCACTGACCCAGTGCCTGGAAACTGACCAGGTGATCATCGCCTAATCCAGGACATGTTCACTGAACCAGCACCTGGAAACTGACCAGGTGATCATCACCTAACCCAGGACATTTTCACTGACACAGCACCTGGTAACTGACCAGGTGATCATCGCCTGATCCAGGACATGTTCACTGACCCAGTACCTGGAAACTGACCAGGTGATCATCGCCTAATCCAGGACATGTTCACTGAACCAGCACCTGGAAACTGACCAGGTGAACATCACCTAATCCAGGACATGTTCACTGACACAGTACCTGGAAACTGACCAGGTGATCATCACCTAACCCAGGACATGTTCACTGACCCAGTACCTGGAAACTGACCAGGTGATCATCACCTAACCCAGGACATGTTCACTGACCCAGTACCTGGAAACTGACCAGGTGATCATCACCTAACCCAGGACATGTTCACTGACCCAGTACCTGGAACCTGACCAGGTGATCATCACCTAAACCAGGACATGTTCACTGACCCAGCACCTGGAAACTAACCAGGTGATCATCACCTAACCCAGGACATGTTCACTGACACAGCACCTGGAAACTGACCAGGTGAGCATCACCTAACCCAGCACATGTTCACTGACCCAGTACCTGGAAACTGACCAGGTGAGCATCACCTAACCCAGGACATGTTCACTGACCCAGCACCTGGTAACTGACCAGGTGAGCATCACCTAATCCAGGACATGTTCACTGACCCAGCACCTGGGAATTTACCAGGCGATCATCACCTAACCCAGGACATGTTCACTGACCCAGCACCTGGGAATTTACCAGGCGATCATCACCTAACCCAGGACATGTTCACTGACCCAGCACCTGGAAACTGACCAGGTGATCATCACCTAACCCAGGACATGTTCACTGAACCAGCACCTGGAAACTAACCAGGTGATCATCACCTAACCCAGGACATGTTCACTGACCCAGCACCTGGAAACTGACCAGGTGATCATCACCTAACCCAGGACATGTTCACTGACCCAGCACCTGGAAACTGACCAGGTGAGCATCACCTAATCCAGGGCATGTTCACTGACCCAGTGCCTGGAAACTAACCAGGTGATCATCACCTAACACAGGACATGATCACTGACCCAGTACCTGGAAACTAACCAGGTGATCATCACCTAACCCAGGACATGTTCACTGACCCAGCACCTGGAAACTGACCAAGTACCCATTTCTGATCTCAACACTCAAACTGTCCCAGCACCCAGAAACTGTTCCAATACCAATTTACTGAACCAGAAACCTTCAAGAGAGCCATCGCCCAAAAATGATGTCAATGCACGGCCTGAGTGAGAGATTGTAACTTATGTTGCCGAGCCAAAGAATAATCTGGTCTGGTTAAAACGTTCTGATGGATTAAATAGTAAATGTTTAGAGCACGACATTTCAGCACTGACATCACTAAACAGATGCCTGTTTAAGATACAACTCCACACAAAGGGGTTTAATGCTCAGACAACTGGAGAGGAGCTGTGATACAAGAGGAGATATATTTATATAGTTATACATTGTCCAGAAACACTCACTGACCTGGCTGAAATCATTTTCAATCCACATATCCACAAAACCTCCTCGCATTTTCTGTGAGAAATGCTGTCTTTGTTCCAACTTTTAAAAGCAAATAATCAGTTCCCTACAAGCCGCTTTTACACAAAAGAAAATTGTGTAGAATATCTCAGGTTACATGATCCAATTAGTGCCGGTACGTTGAACTCCGGAGTTCCACCCAAGATTACCACTCATTGTTAGAATTGAACAGAACATTTTAAATGGAGATTTGAAGGAGGGACACTCAGGGTAATCTAATAATACAATCCCTGTCACTGTCACTTCAATCACCAAACTGCCTGATTGGACAATGAGATGCAGATCACACAGAGACAGGTAAACTTACCTGTTTAACTGCACGGGTCTGGCTCAATAATGAAGATTCAATTCGCGGCAGTGGACAAGAAATTTTGCTTTTAAAAATATGTTTTTTTATGTCTGAGGAAATGAGAACTTATTCCAAGCTCAGTCTTTACTGAACTGAACAATGGACAATGATTTATACCTAGGATTGCTGGAGCAGTACCACACACACAAAGAATACAGATTCTCACATGTTTCCCACAGCTTAAAGAGATCCCACAAATCACAGGAATGGAAATCACACCACAACATATAGAACAGAAAATATTGGATATTCTCATCAGGTCAGGCACTATTTGTGGACAGAGAAACAGAGTTAATGTTTCAGATCTGTGACCTTTCATCAAAACTGAGAAAAGATAGAAATGTAATAGGTTTTGAGCAAGTGAAAGGGGGGAGGATGGAAAGAAGAACAAAAGGGACAGTCTGTGATAGGGTGGAAGATGTGAAACATCACAATGAATGTGGGACTGTCGATAAACTGCCTCTGGAGAAGTCTCTGCTCTGAATAATGAGGGTATTTCCATAAAACACAGTTAGAAAAAATCACCATTGAACAAAAGGAGAACATCCTTTCAATAGAGAATTATTCATCCATTACAATAATCAGGGACTGTCCACAATTCTTCTTTGTAGAAATCTCCATCCAAATATACAGTGCTGCCCATAAATCTCCTTTGGAGCAGTAATCATTAAAATAAGGGATAGTTTATAAAGTTCCTTCAGATTAATCTGCATCAAATAAAACAGAACAGTCTATAGAGAGTCTGAGGGAACTTAAATTCAAAGTACTAAGGTACGATCCTTAAACCACCTTCAGGAAATCAATATCCCGAATAATAAGAGACTGTGCATAATGAACCTACAAGGGTCCATTTACAAAATAAAAGACCATCTATAAATAACCTTCAGTGAATTCTCTGGAAATGTAATAAAGTACTATCTGGGAATCACCTTCAGGGAATTCAGCAAACCCCACTCTTACCTTTTAATGGTCTTTTAGCTTTGTCTCTTATTCTCAGACCTCCCATAACTCCCTGCATTTCAACCATCGACTGTGGGTATTCTTGTGGTTAAATATAAATAACATGGAATTTGTAAATTCTCTTAACATATTGTGTTGCATGTTATTAATATCAGAAAGTGAGATTATTTTAACGATCCCTGTGATTCATTTTGATTTTATGTATTTGTACAAATTGAACATCACAAAATCCACACAATAAGCGTTGCTGAGATTTAACACAGAGAACAGGGTCGGAGATTTGAGAAGTCAAACTGCTGGGCAATGCCTTTGTGCAGCTGTGATGACTGAGTGGTTACGGTGTTAGACTGGAAATCCTCCGGGGTTTCTCTGTACAAGTTTGAACCTGGATCACAGCGGATTCGTCAAGTCTCAGGTTCAATGTTTGTAACAATTTTTAAAATCTTCCTCCTCAGAAAGGATGTTAGTCATTTCAATAATGCTTTTCAAGATATTTGGCTCAGAAACCTGGATTACATCCCTACTAAAGTAGATGAGTCTGTTTTAAAGCATCAATTCAGCAAAGGACCTGTTAAACTGACAGTTCATTTTGGAATAAAAACAAGAAATGCTGGAATCACTCAGCAGGTCTGGCAGCATCTGTGGAAAGAGAAGCAGAGTTAACATTTCCGAAACGTTAACTCTGCTTCTCTTTCCACAGATGCTGCCAGACCTGCTGAGTGATTCCAGCATTTCTTGTTTTTATTTGAGATTTCCAGCATCCGCAGTATTTAGCTTTGAGTTCATTTTGGAAGCTTGGATTAATTATACAAGTGTTCTACAGCCTGTCTGGAAAGCTACAGATAATGAGGCCTCCAGAGACTGTGGAAACTGTTGTAAACACCAGCTGCTGTCGGGTCGAATCAGTCTGTATAACCACAGGGCAGAGACAATGGGAATTCACTGGAAGGCTTGTGTTTGGTAGCCATTGAAAACTGCATCAGAGAGCACAGTCCACAAGACAGTCCAGGAGACAGAGGAATGGGAAGGGGGCCTCAAAGAGAGTCAAGGAAAACACTGAAGAGAAAATCCACAAATAATGAAATTCTCCATCTCCAGAAACAGAAGAATTGACCATTCCGAGTTTCCAGTTACACCACAGACGGAATGTTTGTTTGAATCACCATCTGTATGCTATAGGTCAGTTGGTAGGACACTCGCCTCTGAGTTAGAAGATTCAAACCCTCGGACAACGTTATTCATTTCAAAGAAATCAACTTTCATTCCTCTAAACTCCAGAGAACATAAGCCCATTCTAATCTATGTTGTGGCCATTTCGGAGACATGGGTAGAGCAGGGACAGGAATGGATGTTGCAGGTTCCGGGATTTAGATGTTTCAGTAAGAACAGAGAAGATGGGAAAAGGGGGGGGGGTGTGGCATTTTTAATCAAGGAGGGTATTACAGCGGCAGAAAGGACGTTTGAGGACTCGTCTACTGAGGTAGTATGGGCCGAGGTTAGAAACAGGAGAGGAGAGGTCACCCTGTTGGGAGTTTTCTATAGACCTCCGAATAGTTCCAGAGATGTAGAGGAAAGGATAGCGAAGATGATTCTCGACAGGAGCGAGAGTAACAAGGTAGTTGTTATGGGGGGCTTTAACTTTCCAAATATTGACTGGAAATACTATAGTTCGAGTACTTTAGATGGGTCAGTTTTTGTCCAGTGTGTGCAGGAGTGTTTTCTGACACAGTATGTTGACAGGCCAACGAGGGGCGATGCCACATTGGATTTGGTACTGGGTAATGAACCCGGCCAGGTGTTAGATTTAGATGTAGGTGAGCACTTTGGTGATAGTGATCACAATTCGGTTAGGTTTACCTTAGCGATGGGCAGGGACAGGTACATACCGCAGGGCAAGAATGAAAGCTGGGGGAAAGGAAATTATGATGCGATTAGGCAAGATTTAGGATGTGTAGGATGGGGAAGGAAACTGCAGGGGATGGGCACAAACGAAATGTGGAGCTTATTCAAGGAGCAGCTAATGCGTGTCCTTGATAAGTATGTACCTGTCAGGCAGGGAGGAAGTTGTCGAGCGAGGGAGCCGTGGTTTACTCAAGAAGTTGAAGCGCTTGTCAAGAGGAAGAGGGCGGCTTATGTTAGGATGAGACGTGAAGGCTCAGTTAGGGCGCTTGAGAGTTACAAGCTAGCCAGGAAGGATCTAAAGGGAGGGCGAAGAAGAGCAAGGAGAGGACACGAGAAGTCATTGGTGGATCGGATCAGGGAAAACCCTAAGGCTTTCTATAGGTATATCAGGAATAAAAGAATGACTAGAGTTAGATTAGGGCCAATCAAGGATAGTAGTGGGAAGTTGCGTGTGGAATCAGAGGAGATAGGGGTAGCGTTAAATGAATATTTTTCGTCAGTATTTACAGTAGAGAAAGAAAATGTTGTCGAGGAGAATACTGAGATACAGACTACTAGGCTAGATGGGATTGAGGTTCACAAGGAGGAGGTGTTAGCAATTTTGGAAAGTGTGAAAATAGATAAGTCCCCTGGGCCAGATTGGATTTCTCCTAGGATTCTCTGGGAAGCCAGGGAGGAGATTGCAGAGCCGTTGTTGTTGATCTTTATGTCGTCATTGTCGACAGGAGTAGTGCCGGAAGACTGGAGGATAGCAAATGTTGTCCCCTTGTTCAAGAAGGGGAGTAGAGACAGCCCTGGTAATTATAGACCTGTGAGCCTTACTTCGGTTGTGGGTAAAATGTTGGAAAAGGTTATAAGAGATAGGATTTATAATCATCTTGAAAAGAATAAGTTCATTTGCGATCGTCAGCACGGTTTTGTGAAGGGTAGGTCGTGCCTCACAAACCTGATTGAGTTTTTCGAGAAGCTGACCAAACAGGTGGATGAGGGTAAAGCCGTGGATGTGGTGTATATGGATTTCAGTAAGGCGTTTGATAAGGTTCCCCACGGTAGGCTATTGCAGAAAATACGGAAGTATGGGGTTGAAGGTGATTTAGAGCTTTGGATCAGAAATTGGCTAGCTGAAAGAAGACAGAGGGTGGTGGTTGATGGCAAAAGTTCATCCTGGAGTTTAGTTACTAGTGGTGTACCGCAAGGTTCTGTTTTGGGGCCACTGCTGTTTGTCATTTTTATAAATGACCTGGAAGAGGGTGTAGAAGGGTGGATTAGTAAATTTGCGGATGACACGAAGGTCGGTGGAGTTGTGGATAGTGTCGAAGGGTGTTGTAGGGTACAGAGGGACATAGATAGGCAGCAGAGCTGGGCTGAGAGATGGCAAATGGAGTTTAATGCGGAAAAGTGTGAGGTGATTCACTTTGGAAGGAGTAACAGCAATGCAGAGTACTGGGCTAATGGGAAGATTCTTGGTAGTGTAGATGAACAGAGAGATCTTGGTGTCCAGGTGCATAAATCCCTGAAGGTTGCTAACCAGGTTAATAGGGCTGTTAAGAAGGCATATGGTGTGTTAGCTTTTATTAGTAGGGGGATCGAGTTTCGGAGCCACAAGGTCATGCTGCAGCTGGACAAAACATTGGTGAGGCCGCAGCTTGAGCATTGCGTGCAGTTCTGGTCACTGCATTATAGGAAGGAAGTGGAAGCTTTGGAAAGGGTGCAGAGGAGATTTACTAGGATGTTGCCTGGTATGGAGGGAAGGTCTTACGAGGAAAGGCTGAGGGACTTGGGGTTGTTTTCGTTAGAGAGAAGGAGGAGGAGAGGTGACTTAATAGAGACATATAAGATAATCAGAGGGTTAGATAGGGTGGATAGTGAGCGTCTTTTTCCTCGGATGGTGATGGCAAACACGAGGGGACATTGCTTTAAGTTGAGGGGTGATAGATATAGGACAGATGTCAGAGGTAGTTTCTTTACACAGAGAGTAGTAGGGGCGTGGAACGCCCTGCCTGCAACAGTAGTAGACTCGCCAACTTTAAGGGCATTTAAGTGGTCATTGGATAGACATATGGATGAAAATGGAATAGTGTAGGTCAGATGGTTTCACAGGTCGGCGCAACATCGAGGGCCGAAGGGCCTGTACTGAGCTGTCATGTTCTAACTCTAATTCGAAAATCAGGGGAACACACTCTCCTCACTTATACTGTTCACCTGGTAACATGTCCCGTGTGCATTAAACAATCAGGGGAACACACGCTCCTCACTTATACTGTTCACCTGGTAACATGTCCCGTGTGTATTAAACGAGCAGGGGAACACACTCTCCTCACTTATACTGTTCACCTGGTAACATGTCCTCTGTGCATTAAACAATCAGTGGAACACAGTCTCCACACCTATACTGTTCACCTTGTAACATGTCCCGTGTGCATTAAACAATCAGGGGAACACACTCTCCACACTTATACTGTTCACCTTGGAACATGTCCTCTGTGTGTTAAACAATCAGGGGAACACACTCTCCTCACATATACTGTTCAGCTGGTAACATATCCTGTGTGTATTAAACCATCAGGGCAACACACTCTCCTCACTTATACAGTTCACTTGGTGACATGTCCCGTGCGTATTAAACCATCAGGTGAACACAATCTCCTCACTTATATTGTTCACCTGGTAACGTGTCCCGTGTGTATTAAATAATCAGGGGAACACACTCTCCTCACGTATACTGTTCACCTGGTAACATGTCCTGTGTGCATTAAACAATCAAGGGAACACACTCTCCTCACTTATATTGTTCACCTGGTAACATGTGCTGTGTGCATTAAACAATCAGGGGAACACACTCTCCTCACTTATACTGTTCACCTGGTAACA
Organism: Heterodontus francisci; assembly: GCF_036365525.1. NCBI lineage: Eukaryota > Metazoa > Chordata > Chondrichthyes > Heterodontiformes > Heterodontidae > Heterodontus > Heterodontus francisci. The sequence goes on along the minus strand of NW_027142022.1, from coordinate 781,997 downwards.
TGTCCCGTGACTATTAAACCATCAGGGGAACACACTCTCCTCACTTATACTGTTCACCTGGTAACATGTCCCGTGTGTATTGAGCCATCAGGGGAACACACTCTCCTCACTTATACTGTTCACCTGGTAACATGTCCCGTGTGCATTAAACAATCAGGGGAACACACGCTCTTCACTTACATTGTTCACCTGGTAACATGTCCCGTGTGCAATAAACAATCAGGGGAACACACTCTCCTCACTTATACTGTTCACCTGGTAACATGTCCCGAGTGTATTAAACAATCAGGGGAACACACTCTCCTCACTTATACTGTTCACCTGGTAACATGTCCCGTGTGCATTAAACAATCAGGGGAACACACTCTCCTCACTTACACTGTTCTGCTGGCAACATGTCCCATGTGTTTTAAATAATCAGGGGAACACACTCTCCTCACTTATACTGTTCACCTGGTGAAATGTCCCGTGTGCATTAAACAAACAGGGCAACACACTCTCCTCACTTATACTATTTACCTGGTAACATGTCCTGTGTGTATTAAACAATCAGGGGAACACACTCTCCTCACTTATACTGTTCTCCTGGTAACATGTCCTTTGTGTATTAAACAATCAGGGGAACACACTCTCCTCACTTATATTGTTCACCTGGTAACATGTCCTGTGTGCATTAAACAATCAGGGGAACACACTCTCCTCACTTATACTGTTCACCTGGTGACATGTCCCAAGTATATTAAACCATCAGGGGAAAACATTCTCCTCACTTAAACTGTTCACCTGGTAACATGTCCCGTGTGTATTAAACGAGCAGGGGAACACACTCTCCTCACTTATACTGTTCACCTGGTAACATGTCCTCTGTGCATTAAACAATCAGTGGAACACAGTCTCCACTCTTATACTGTTCACCTTGTAACATGTCCCGTGTGCATTAAACAATCAGTGGAACACAGTCTCCACACTTATACTGTTCACCGCCTCCTCTTCACTATGGACGTCCAATCGCTCTACACCTCCGTCCCCCACCAGGATGGTTTGAGGGCTCTCCGCTTCTTCCTGGAACAGAGGCCCAACCAGTCCCCATCCACCACCACCCTCCTCCGCCTGGCTGAACTTGTTCTCACATTGAACAACTTCTCCTTCAACTCCACGCACTTCCTTCAAGTAAAAGGTGTCGCTATGGGTACCCGCATGGGTCCTAGTTATGCCTGTCTTTTTGTGGGATATGTCGAGCATTCTTTGTTCCAGTCCTACTCAGGCCCCCTCCCCCAACTCTTTTTCCGGAACATTGATGACTGTATCGGTGCCGTTTCCTGCTCCCGCCCCGAACTCGAAAACTTTATCAACTTTGCTTCCAATTTCCACCCTTCTCTCACCTTTACATGGTCCATCTCTGACACTTCCCTTCCCTTCCTCGACTTCTCTGTCTCCATCTCTGGGGATAGGTTGTCTACCAATATCCATTATAAGCCCACTGACTCCCACAGCTACCTCGACTACACTTCTTCACACCCTACCTCCTGTAAGGACTCCATTCCATTCTCCCAGTTTCTCCGTCTCCGACGCATCTGCTCTGATGATGCTACCTTCCATGACGGTGCTTCTGATATGACCTCCTTTTTCCTCAACCGAGGATTTCCCCCCACTGTGGTTGACAGGGCCCTCAACCGTGTCCGACCCATTCCCCGCACCTCTACCCTCACCCCTTCCCCTCCCTCCCAGAACCGTGACAGGGTTCCCCTTGTCCTCACTTTTCATCCCACCAGCCTCCATATCCAAAGGATCATCCTCCGCCATTTTCGCCACCTCCAGCGTGATGCCACTACCAGTCGCATCTTCCCCTCCCTTCCCCTGTCAGCATTCCGAAGGGATCGTTCCCTCCGCGACACCCTGGTCCACTCCTCCATTACCCCCACCACCTCGTCCCCGTCCCAGGGCACCTTCCCTTGCAATCGCAGGAGGTGTAATACCTGCCCATTTACCTCCTCTCTCCTCACTATCCCAGGCCCCAAACACTCCTTTCAGGTGAAGCAGCGATTTACTTGTACTTCTTTCAATGTAGTATACTGTATTCGCTGCTCACAGTGTGGTCTCCTCTACATTGGGGAGACCAAGCGCAGACTGGGTGACCGCTTTGCGGAACATCTCCGCTCAGTCCGCAAGCAGGACCCTGAGCTTCCGGTTGCTTGCCATTTCAACACTCCCCCCTGCTCTCATGCTCACATCTCTGTCCTGGGATTGCTGCAGTGTTCCAGTGAACATCAACGCAAGCTCGAGGAACAGCATCTCATCTACCGATTAGGCACACTACAGCCTGCCGGACTGAACATTGAGTTCAATAATTTCAGAGCATGACAGCCCCCCACTTTACTTTCATTTTTAGTCATTTTTAGTTATTTTTTCTTCCTTTTTTTTGCATTCCTTTTTACATTTTTTGCATTTATTTCATTTCATCTTAGTTTGTTCAGTTTGCTTACCCACTGTTTTTTTCAGGTTGTTTTTCTTCAGGTTTGCACTTGCTGATGTTCTATATTCAGTATATTCACACCTAATCTGTACTAATGCTTTGTCTTTCAAAACACCATTAACATATTGTTTGCCTTTGCTCTGTGACCTTTTGGTCAGCTATGTGGCCTGGTCCAATCTGCACCTTCTCCTTTGTTATCTCTTGCCCAACCCCCACCTCACTTGTTTATAATCTGTGACTTTTCTAATATTTGTCAGTTCCGAAGAAGGGTCACTGACCCGAAACGTTAGCTCTGCTTCTCTTTCTACAGATGCTGCCAGACCTGCTGAGTGAATCCAGCATTTCTTGTTTTTGCACCTCACTTCTACTGTTCACCTGGTAACATGTCCCATGTGCATTAAACAATCAGGGGAACACACGCTCTTCACTTATACTGTTCACCTGGTAACATGTCCCGTGTGCAATAAACAATCAGGGGAACACACTCTCCTCACTTATACTGTTCACCTGGTAACATGTCCCGAGTGAATTAAACAATCAGGGGAACACACTCTCCTCACTTATACTGTTCACCTGGTAACATGTCCCGTGATCATTAAACAATCAGGGGAACACACTCTCCTCACTTATACTGTTCACCTGGTAACATGTCCCGTGTGCATTAAACAATCAGGGGAACACACTCTCCTCACTTATACTGTTCACCTGGTAACATGTCCCGTGTGTATTAAACCATCAGGGGAACACACTCTCGTCACTTATACTGTTCACTTGGCAACATGTCCCATGTGTTTTAAATAATCAGGGGAATACACTCTCCTCACTTATACTGTTCACCTGGTGAAATGTCCCGTGTGCATTAAACAAACATGGCAACACACTCTCCTCACTTATACTGTTCACCTGGCAACATGTCCCATGTGTTTTAAATAATCAGGGGAACACACTCTCCTCACTTATACTGTTCACCTGGTGAAATGTCCCGTGTGCATTAAACAAACAGGGCAACACACTCTCCTCACTTATACTGTTCACCTGGTGAAATGTCCCGTGTGCATTAAACAAACATGGCAACACACTCTCCTCACTTATACTGTTCACCTGGCAACATGTCCCATGTGTTTTAAATAATCAGGGGAACACACTCTCCTCACTTATACTGTTCACCTGGTGAAATGTCCCGTGTGCATTAAACAAACAGGGCAACACACTCTCCTCACTTATACTGTTCACCTGGTAACATGTCCCGTGTGCATTAAACAATCAGGGGAACACCCTCTCCTCACTTATACTGTTCGACTGGCAACATGTCCCATGTGTTTTAAATAATCAGGGGAACACACTCTCCTCACCTATACTGTTCACCTGGTGAAATGTCCCGTGTGCATTAAACAATCAGGGGAACACACTCTCCTCACTTATACTGTTCACCTGGTAACATGTCCCGTGTGCATTAAACAAACAGGGCAACACACTCTCCTCACTTATACTGTTTACCTGGTAACATGTCCAGTCTGCATTAAACAATCAGGGGAACACACTCTCCTCACTTATACTGTTTACCTGGTAACATTTCCAGAGTGCATTAAACAATCAGGGCAACACACTCTCCTCACTTACACTGTTTACCTGATAACATGTCCAGTGTGCATTAAACAATCAGGGGAGCACAGTCTCCTCACTTATACTGTTCACCTGGTAACATGGCCCGTGTATATTAAACCATCAGGGGAACACACTCTCCTCACTTATACTGTTCACCTGGTAACATGTCCCGTGTATATTAAACAATCAGGGGAACACACTCTCCTCACTTATATTGTTCACCTGGTGACATGTCCCGTGTGTATTAAACCATCAGGGGAACACACTCTCCTCACTTATATTATTCACCTGGTAACATGTCCTGTGTGCATTAAACAAACAGGGCAACACACTCTCCTCACTTATATTATTCACCTGGTAACATCTCCTGTGTGTATTAAACAATCAGGGGAACACACTCTCCTCACTTATACTGTTCACCTGGTGACATGTCCCGTGTGTATTAAACCATCAGGGGAACACATTCTCCTCACTTAAACTGTTCACCTGGTGACATATCCCGAGTGTATTAAATAATCAGGGGAACACACTCTCCTCACTTATATTGTTCACCTGGTAACATGTCCTGTGTGCATTAAACAATCAGGGGAACACGCTCGCCTCACTTATACTGTTCACCTGGTGACATGTCCCGTGTGTATTAAACCATCAGGGGAACACACTCTCCTCACTTATATTGTTCACCTGGTGACATATCCCGTGTGTCTTAAATAATCAGGGGAACACACTCTCCTCACTTAAACTGTTCACCTGGTAACATGTCCCGTGTGTATTAAACCATCAGGGGAACACACTCTCCTCACTTATACTGTTCACCTGGTAACATCTCCCGTGTGTATTAAACCATCAGGGGAACAGACTCTCCTCACTTATACTGTTCACCTGGTGACATGTCAACTGTGCATTAAACAATCAGGGGAACACACTCTCCTCACTTATACAGTTCACCTGTTGCAATGTCCTGTGTATATTAAACCATCAGGGGAACACAATCTACTCTCATATACTGTTCACCTGGTGACATGTCCCGTGCGTATTAAACCATCAGGGGAAGACACTCTCCTCACTTATACAGCTCATCTGGGAACATGTCCCGTGCGTATTAAACTATCAGGGGAACACACTCTGCTCTCTTATACTGTTCACCTGGTAACATGTCAACTGTGCATTAAACCATCAGTGGAACACACTCTCCTCACTTATTCTGTTCACCTGGTAATATGTCCAGTGTGTATTAAACCATCAGGGGAACACACTCTCCTCACTTATATTGTTCACCTGATAACATGTCCCGTGTGTATTAAACTATCAGGGGAAAACACTCTCCTCACTTATACTGTTCACCTGGTAACATGTCCCGTGTGTATTAAACCATCAGGGGAACACACTCTCCTCACTTATACTGTTCACCTGGTGACATGTCCCGTGTGTATTAAACCATCAGGGGAACAAACTCTCCTCACTTATACTGTTCACCTGGTAACATGTCCCGTGTATATTAAACAATCAGCGGAACACACTCTCCTCACTTATACTGTTCACGTGGTGACATGTCCCGTGTGTATTAAACCATCAGGGGAACACACTCTCCTCACTTATATTGTTCACCTGGTGACATGTCCCGTGTGTATTAAACCATCAGGGGAACACACTCTCCTCACTTATATTATTCACCTGGTAACATGTCCTGTGTGCATTAAACAAACAGGGCAACACACTCTCCACTCTTATACTGTTCACCTTGTAACATGTCCCGTGTGCATTAAACAATCAGGGGAACACACTCTCCTCACTTATCCTGTTCACCTGGTCACATGTCCCGTGTCTATTAAACCATCAGGGGAACACACTCTCCTCACTTCTACTGTTCACCTGGTAACATGTCCCATGTTCATTAAACAATCAGGGGAACACACGCTCTTCACTTATACTGTTCACCTGGTAACATGTCCCGTGTGCAATAAACAATCAGGGGAACACACTCTCCTCACTTATACTGTTCACCTGGTAACATGTCTCGAGTGAATTAAACAATCAGGGGAACACAATCTCCTCACTTATACTGTTCACCTGGTAACATGTCCCGTGTGCATTAAACAATCAGGGGAACACACTCTCCTCACTTATACTGTTCACCTGGTAACATGTCCCGTGTGCATGAAACAATCAGGGGAACACACTCTCCTCACTTATACTGTTCACTTGGCAACATGTCCCATGTGTTTTAAATAATCAGGGGAACACACTCTCCTCACTTATACTGTTCACCTGGTGAAATGTCCCGTGTGCATTAAACAATCAGTGGAACACACTCTCCTCACTTATACTGTTCAACTGGCAACATGTCCCATGTGTTTTAAATAATCAGGGGAACACACTCTCCTCACTTATACTGTTCACCTGGTAACATGTCCCGTGTATATTAAACAATCAGGGGAACACACTCTCCTCACTTATACTGTTCACGTGGTGACATGTCCCGTGTGTATTAAACCATCAGGGGAACACACTCTCCTCACTTATATTGTTCACCTGGTGACATGTCCCGTGTGTATTAAACCATCAGGGGAACACACTCTCCTCACTTATATTATTCACCTGGTAACATGTCCTGTGTGCATTAAACAAACAGGGCAACACACTCTCCACTCTTATACTGTTCACCTTGTAACATGTCCCGTGTGCATTAAACAATCAGGGGAACACACTCTCCTCACTTATCCTGTTCACCTGGTCACATGTCCCGTGTCTATTAAACCATCAGGGGAACACACTCTCCTCACTTCTACTGTTCACCTGGTAACATGTCCCATGTGCATTAAACAATCAGGGGAACACACGCTCTTCACTTATACTGTTCACCTGGTAACATGTCCCGTGTGCAATAAACAATCAGGGGAACACACTCTCCTCACTTATACTGTTCACCTGGTAACATGTCTCGAGTGAATTAAACAATCAGGGGAACACAATCTCCTCACTTATACTGTTCACCTGGTAACATGTCCCGTGTGCATTAAACAATCAGGGGAACACACTCTCCTCACTTATACTGTTCACCTGGTAACATGTCCCGTGTGCATTAAACAATCAGGGGAACACACTCTCCTCACTTATACTGTTCACTTGGCAACATGTCCCATGCGTTTTAAATAATCAGGGGAACACACTCTCCTCACTTATACTGTTCACCTGGTGAAATGTCCCGTGTGCATTAAACAAACAGGGCAACACAATCTCCTCACTTATACTGTTCACCTGGCAACATGTCCCATGTGTTTTAAATAATCAGGGGAACACACTCTCCTCACTTATACTGTTCACCTGGTGAAATGTCCCGTGTGCATTAAACAAACAGGGCAACACACTCTCCTCACTTATACTGTTCACCTGGTAACATGTCCCGTGTGCATTAAACAATCAGTGGAACACACTCTCCTCACTTATACTGTTCAACTGGCAACATGTCCCATGTGTTTTAAATAATCAGGGGAACACACTCTCCTCACTTATACTGTTCACCTGGTGAAATGTCCCGTGTGCATTAAACAATCAGGGGAACACACTCTCCTCACTTATACTGTTCACCTGGTAACATGTCCCGTGTGCATTAAACAAACAGGGCAACACACTCTCCTCACTTATACTGTTTACCTGGTAACATGTCCAGTGTGCATTAAACAATCAGGGGAACACACTCTCCTCACTTATACTGTTTACCTGGTAACATGTCCAGAGTGCATTAAACAATCAGGGCAACACACTCTCCTCACTTATACTGTTTACCTGATAACATGTCCAGTGTGCATTAAACAATCAGGGGAACACAGTCTCCTCACTTATACTGTTCACCTGGTAACATGTCCCGTGTATATTAAACCATCAGGGGAACACACTCTCCTCACTTATACTGTTCACCTGGTAACATGTCCCGTGTATATTAAACAATCAGGGGAACACACTCTCCTCACTTATACTGTTCACCTGGTGACATGTCCCGTGTGTATTAAACCATCAGGGGAACACACTCTCCTCACTTATATTGTTCACCTGGTGAAATGTCCCGGGTGTATTAAACCATCAGGGGAACACACTCTCCTCACTTAAACTGTTCACCTGGTGACATATCCCGTGTGTATTAAATAATCAGGGGAACACACTCTCCTCACTTATATTGTTCACCTGGTAACATGTCCTGTGTGCATTAAACAATCAGGGGAACACACTCTCCTCACTTATACTGTTCACCTGGTGACATGTCCCGTGTGTATTAAACCATCAGGGGAACACACTCTCCTCACTTATATTGTTCACCTGGTGACATATCCCGTGTGTCTTAAATAATCAGGGGAACACACTCTCCTCACTTAAACTGTTCACCTGGTAACATGTCCCGTGACTATTAAACCATCAGTGGAACACACTCTCCTCACTTATGCTGTTCACCTGGTAACATGTCCCGTGTGTATTAAACTATCAGCGGAACACACTCTCCTCACTTATACTGTTCACCTGGCAACATGTCCCGTGTGTATTAAACTATCAGGGGAAAACACTCTCCTCACTTATACTGTTCACCTGGTAACATGTCCCGTGTGTATTAAACCATCAGGGGAACATGCTCTCCTCACTTATACTGTTCACCTCGTAACATCTCCCGTGTGTATTAAACCATCAGGGGAACAGACTCTCCTCACTTATACTGTTCACCTGGTGACATGTCAACTGTGCATTAAACAATCAGGGGAACACACTCTCCTCACTTATACAGTTCACCTGCTGCAATGTCCTGTGTATATTAAACCATCAGGGGAACACAATCTACTCTCATATACTGTTCACCTGGTGACATGTCCCGTGCGTATTAAACCATCAGGGGAAGACACTCTCCTCACTTATACTGTTCACCTGGTAACATGTCAACTGTGCATTAAAGCATCAGTGGAACACACTCTCCTCACTTATTCTGTTCACCTGGTAATATGTCCAGTGTGTATTAAACCATCTGGGGAACACACTCTCCTCACTTATATTGTTCACCTGATAACATGTCCCGTGTGTATTAAACTATCAGGGGAAAACACTCTCCTCACTTATACTGTTCACCTGGTAACATGTCCCGTGTGTATTAAACCATCAGGGGAACACACTCTCCTCACTTATACTGTTCACCTGGTGACATGTCCCGTGTGTATTAAACCATCAGGGGAACACACTCTCCTCACTTATACTGTTCACCTGGTAACATGTCCCGTGTATATTAAACCATCAGGGGAACACACTCTCCTCACTTCTACTGTTCACCTGGTAACATGTCCCGTGTGCATTAAACAAACAGGGCAACACACTCTCCTCACTTATATTGTTCACCTGGTAACATGGCCTGTGTGCATTAAACAATCAGGGGAACACACTCTCCTCACTTATACTGTTCACCTGGTGACATGTCCCAAGTATATTAAACCATCAGGGGAACACATTCTCCTCACTTAAACTGTTAACCTGGTGACATATCCCGTGTGTATTAAATAATCAGGGGAACACACTCTCCTCACTTATATTGTTCACCTGGGAACATGTCCTGTGTGCATTAAACAATCAGGGGAACACACTCTGCTCACTTATACTGTTCACCTGGTGACATGTCCCGTGTGTATTAAACCATCAGGGGAACACACTCTCCTCACTTATATTGTTCACCTGGTGACATATCCCGTGTGTCTTAAATAATCAGGGGAACACACTCTCCTCACTTAAACTGTTCACCTGGTAACATGTCCCGTGACTATTAAACCATCAGTGGAACACACTCTCCTCACTTATGCTGTTCACCTGGTAACATATCCCGTGTGTATTAAACCATCAGCGGAACACACTCTCCTCACTTATACTGTTCACCTGGTAACATGTCCCGTGTGTATTAAACTATCAGGGGAAAACACTCTCCTCACTTATACTGTTCACCTGGTAACATGTCCCGTGTGTATTAAACCATCAGGGGAACACACTCTCCTCACTTATACTGTTCACCTGGTAACATCTCCCGTGTGTATTAAACCATCAGCGGAACAGACTCTCCTCACTTATACTGTTCACCTGGTGACATGTCAACTGTGCATTAAACAATCAGGGGAACACACTCTCCTCACTTATACAGTTCACCTGGTGCAATGTCCTGTGTATATTAAACCATCAGGGGAACACAATCTACTCTCATATACTGTTCACCTGGTGACATGTCCCGTGCGTATTAAACCATCAGGGGAAGACACTCTCCTCACTTATACAGCTCATCTGGGAACATGTCCCGTGCGTATTAAACTATCAGGGGAACACACTCTGCTCTCTTATACTGTTCACCTGGTAACATGTCAACTGTGCATTAAACCATCAGTGGAACACACTCTCCTCACTTATTCTGTTCACCTGGTAATATGTCCAGTGTGTATTAAACCATCAGGGGAACACACTCTCCTCACTTATATTGTTCACCTGATAACATGTCCCGTGTGTATTAAACTATCAGGGGAAAACACTCTCCTCACTTATACTGTTCACCTGGTAACATGTCCCGTGTGTATTAAACCATCAGGGGAACACACTCTCCTCACTTATGCTGTTCACCTGGTGACATGTCCCGTGTGTATTAAACCATCAGGGGAACACACTCTCCTCACTTATACTGTTCACCTGGTAACATGTCCCGTGTATATTCAACAATCAGGGGAACACACTCTCCTCACTTATACTGTTGACCTGGTGACATGTACCGTGTGTATTAAACCATCAGGGGAACACACTCTCCTCACTTATATTGTTCACCTGGTGACATGTCCCGTGTGTATTAAACCATCAGGGGAACACACTCTCCTCACTTATATTATTCAGCTGGTAACATGTCCTGTGTGCATTAAACAAACAGGGCAACACACTCTCCACTCTTATACTGTTCACCTTGTAACATGTCCCGTGTGCATTAAACAATCAGGGGAACACACTCTCCTCACTTATCCTGTTCACCTGGTCACATGTCCCGTGTCTATTAAACCATCAGGGGAACACACTCTCATCACTTCTACTGTTCACCTGGTAACATGTCCCATGTGCATTAAACAATCAGGGGAACACACGCTCTTCACTTATACTGTTCACCTGGTAACATGTCCCGTGTGCAATAAACAATCAGGGGAACACACTCTCCTCACTTATACTGTTCACCTGGTAACATGTCTCGAGTGAATTAAACAATCAGGGGAACACACTCTCCTCATTTATACTGTTCACCTGGTAACATGTCCCGTGTGCATTAAACAATCAGGGGAACACACTCTCCTCACTTATACTGTTCACCTGGTAACATGTCCCGTGTGCATTAAACAATCAGGGGAACACACTCTCCTCACTTATACTGTTCACTTGGCAACATGTCCCATGTGTTTTAAATAATCAGGGGAACACACTCTCCTCACTTATACTGTTCACCTGGTGAAATGTCCCGTGTGCATTAAACAAACAGGGCAACACACTCTCCTCACTTATACTGTTCACCTGGTAACAAATACCGTGTGCATTAAACAATCAGGGGAACACACTCTCCTCACTTATACTGTTCACCTGGTGAAATGTCCCGTGTGCATTAAACAATCAGGGGAACACACTCTCCTCACTTATACTGTTCACCTGTTAACATGTCCCGTGTGCATTAAACAAACAGGGCAACACACTCTCCTCACTTATACTGTTTACCTGGTAACATGTCCAGTGTGCATTAAACAATCAGGGGAACACACTCTCCTCACTTATACTGTTTACCTGGTAACATGTCCAGAGTGCATTAAACAATCAGGGCAACACACTCTCCTCACTTATACTGTTTACCTGATAACATGTCCAGTGTGCATTAAACAATCAGGGGAACACAGTCTCCTCACTTATACTGTTCACCTGGTAACATGTCCCGTGTATATTAAACCATCAGGGGAACACACTCTCCTCACTTATACTGTTCACCTGGTAACATGTCCCGTGTATATTAAACAATCAGGGGAACACGCTCTCCTCACTTATACTGTTCACCTGGTGACATGTCCCGTGTGTATTAAACCATCAGGGGAACACACTCTCCTCACTTATATTGTTCACCTGGTGACATGTCCCGTGTGTATTAAACCATCAGGGGAACACACTCTCCTCACTTATATTATTCACCTGGTAACATGTCCTGTGTGCATTAAACAAACAGGGCAACACACTCTCCTCACTTATATTGTTCACCTGGTAACATGGCCTGTGTGCATTAAACAATCAGGGGAACACACTCTCCTCACTTATACTGTTCACCTGGTGACATGTCCCAAGTATATTAAACCATCAGGGGAACACATTCTCCTCACTTAAACTGTTCACCTGGTGACATATCCCGTGTGTATTAAATAATCAGGGGAACACACTCTCCTCACTTATATTGTTCACCTGGTAACATGTCCTGTGTGCATTAAACAATCAGGGGAACACACTCTCCTCACTTATATTGTTCACCTGGTGACATATCCCGTGTGTCTTAAATAATCAGGGGAACACACTCTCCTCACTTAAACTGTTCACCTGGTAACATGTCCCGTGACTATTAAACCATCAGTGGAACACACTCTCCTCACTTATGCTGTTCACCTGGTAACATGTCCCGTGTGTATTAAACTATCAGCAGAACACACTCTCCTCACTTATACTGTTCACCTGGCAACATGTCCCGTGTGTATTAAACTATCAGGGGAAAACACTCTCCTCACTTATACTGTTCACCTGGTAACATGTCCCGTGTGTATTAAACCATCAGGGGAACATACTCTCCTCACTTATACTGTTCACCTGGTAACATCTCCCGTGTGTATTAAACCATCAGGGGAACAGACTCTCCTCACTTATACTGTTCACCTGGTGACATGTCAACTGTGCATTAAACAATCAGGGGAACACACTCTCCTCACTTATACAGTTCAGCTGCTGCAATGTCCTGTGTATATTAAACCATCAGGGGAACACAATCTACTCTCATATACTGTTCACCTGGTGACATGTCCCGTGCGTATTAAACCATCAGGGGAAGACACTCTCCTCACTTATACTGTTCACCTGGTAACATGTCAACTGTGAATTAAACCATCAGTGGAACACACTCTCCTCACTTATTCTGTTCACCTGGTAATATGTCCAGTGTGTATTAAACCATCTGGGGAACACACTCTCCTCACTTATATTGTTCACCTGATAACATGTCCCGTGTGTATTAAACTATCAGGGGAAAACACTCTCCTCACTTCTACTGTTCACCTGGTAACATGTCCCGTGTGCATTAAACAAACAGGGCAACACACTCTCCTCACTTATATTGTTCACCTGGTAACATGGCCTGTGTGCATTAAACAATCAGGGGAACACACTCTCCTCACTTATACTGTTCACCTGGTGACATGTCCCAAGTATATTAAACCATCAGGGGAACACATTCTCCTCACTTAAACTGTTCACCTGGTGACATATCCCGTGTGTATTAAATAATCAGGGGAACACACTCTCCTCACTTATATTGTTCACCTGGGAACATGTCCTGTGTGCATTAAACAATCAGGGGAACACACTCTGCTCACTTATACTGTTCACCTGGTGACATGTCCCGTGTGTATTAAACCATCAGGGGAACACACTCTCCTCACTTATATTGTTCACCTGGTGACATATCCCGTGTGTCTTAAATAATCAGGGGAACACACTCTCCTCACTTAAACTGTTCACCTGGTAACATGTCCCGTGACTATTAAACCATCAGTGGAACACACTCTCCTCACTTATGCTGTTCACCTGGTAACATGTCCCGTGTGTATTAAACCATCAGCGGAACACACTCTCCTCACTTATACTGTTCACCTGGTAACATGTCCCGTGTGTATTAAACTATCAGGGGAAAACACTCTCCTCACTTATACTGTTCACCTGGTAACATGTCCCGTGTGTATTAAACCATCAGGGGAACACACTCTCCTCACTTATACTGTTCACCTGGTAACATCTCCCGTGTGTATTAAACCATCAGCGGAACAGACTCTCCTCACTTATACTGTTCACCTGGTGACATGTCAACTGTGCATTAAACAATCAGGGGAACACACTCTCCTCACTTATACAGTTCACCTGGTGCAATGTCCTGTGTATATTAAACCATCAGGGAAACACAATCTACTCTCATATACTGTTCACCTGGTGACATGTCCCGTGCGTATTAAACCATCAGGGGAAGACACTCTCCTCACTTATACAGCTCATCTGGGAACATGTCCCGTGCGTATTAAACTATCAGGGGAACACACTCTGCTCTCTTATACTGTTCACCTGGTAACATGTCAACTGTGCATTAAACCATCAGTGGAACACACTCTCCTCACTTATTCTGTTCACCTGGTAATATGTCCAGTGTGTATTAAACCATCAGGGGAACACACTCTCCTCACTTATATTGTTCACCTGATAACATGTCCCGTGTGTATTAAACTATCAGGGGAAAACACTCTCCTCACTTATACTGTTCACCTGGTAACATGTCCCGTGTGTATTAAACCATCAGGGGAACACACTCTCCTCACTTATGCTGTTCACCTGGTGACATGTCCCGTGTGTATTAAACCATCAGGGGAACACACTCTCCTCACTTATACTGTTCACCTGGTAACATGTCCCGTGTATATTCAACAATCAGGGAAAACACACTCTCCTCACTTATACTGTTCACCTGGTGACATGTCCCGTGTGTATTAAACCATCAGGGGAACACACTCTCCTCACTTATATTGTTCACCTGGTGACATGTCCCGTGTGTATTAAACCATCAGGGGAACACACTCTCCTCACTTATATTATTCACCTGGTAACATGTCCTGTGTGCATTAAACAAACAGGGCAACACACTCTCCACTCTTATACTGTTCACCTTGTAACATGTCCCGTGTGCATTAAACAATCAGGGGAACACACTCTCCTCACTTATCCTGTTCACCTGGTCACATGTCCCGTGTCTATTAAACCATCAGGGGAACACACTCTCATCACTTCTACTGTTCACCTGGTAACATGTCCCATGTGCATTAAACAATCAGGGGAACACACGCTCTTCACTTATACTGTTCACCTGGTAACATGTCCCGTGTGCAATAAACAATCAGGGGAACACACTCTCCTCACTTATACTGTTCACCTGGTAACATGTCTCGAGTGAATTAAACAATCAGGGGAACACACTCTCCTCACTTATACTGTTCACCTGGTAACATGTCCCGTGTGCATTAAACAATCAGGGGAACACACTCTCCTCACTTATACTGTTCACCTGGTAACATGTCCCGTGTGCATTAAACAATCAGGGGAACACACTCTCCTCACTTATACTGTTCACTTGGCAACATGTCCCATGTGTTTTAAATAATCAGGGGAACACACTCTCCTCACTTATACTGTTCACCTGGTGAAATGTCCCGTGTGCATTAAACAAACAGGGCAACACACTCTCCTCACTTCTACTGTTCACCTGGTAACATGTCCCGTGTGCATTAAACAATCAGGGGAACACACTCTCCTCACTTATACTGTTCACCTGGTGAAATGTCCCGTGTGCATTAAACAATCAGGGGAACACACTCTCCTCACTTATACTGTTCACCTGTTAACATGTCCCGTGTGCATTAAACAAACAGGGCAACACACTCTCCTCGCTTATACTGTTTACCTGGTAACATGTCCAGTGTGCATTAAACAATCAGGGGAACACACTCTCCTCACTTATACTGTTTACCTGGTAACATGTCCAGAGTGCATTAAACAATCAGGGCAACACACTCTCCTCACTTATACTGTTTACCTGATAACATGTCCAGTGTGCATTAAACAATCAGGGGAACACAGTCTCCTCACTTATACTGTTCACCTGGTAACATGTCCCGTGTATATTAAACCATCAGGGGAACACACTCTCCTCACTTATACTGTTCACCTGGTAACATGTCCCGTGTATATTAAACAATCAGGGGAACACACTCTCCTCACTTATACTGTTCACCTGGTGACATGTCCCGTGTGTATTAAACCATCAGGGGAACACACTCTCCTCACTTATATTATTCACCTGGTAACATGTCCTGTGTGCATTAAACAAACAGGGCAACACACTCTCCTCACTTATATTGTTCACCTGGTAACATGGCCTGTGTGCATTAAACAATCAGGGGAACACACTCTCCTCACTTATACTGTTCACCTGGTGACATGTCCCAAGTATATTAAACCATCAGGGGAACACATTCTCCTCACTTAAACTGTTCACCTGGTGACATATCCCGTGTGCATTAAATAATCAGGGGAACACACTCTCCTCACTTATATTGTTCACCTGGTAACATGTCCTGTGTGCATTAAACAATCAGGGGAACACACTCTCCTCACTTATACTGTTCACCTGGTGACATGTCCCGTGTGTATTAAACCATCAGGGGAACACACTCTCCTCACTTATATTGTTCACCTGGTGACATATCCCGTGTGTCTTAAATAATCAGGGGAACACACTCTCCTCACTTAAACTGTTCACCTGGTAACATGTCCCGTGACTATTAAACCATCAGTGGAACACACTCTCCTCACTTATGCTGTTCACCTGGTAACATGTCCCGTGTGTATTAAACCATCAGCGGAACACACTCTCCTCACTTATACTGTTCACCTGGTAACATGTCCCGTGTGTATTAAACTATCAGGGGAAAACACTCTCCTCACTTATACTGTTCACCTGGTAACATGTCCCGTGTGTATTAAACCATCAGGGGAACACACTCTCCTCACTTATACTGTTCACCTGGTAACATCTCCCGTGTGTATTAAACAATCAGGGGAACACACTCTCCTCACTTATACAGTTCACCTGGTGCAATGTCCTGTGTATATTAAACCATCAGGGGAACACAATCTACTCTCATATACTGTTCACCTGGTGACATGTCCCGTGCGTATTAAACCATCAGGGGAAGACACTCTCCTCACTTATACAGCTCATCTGGGAACATGTTCCGTGCGTATTAAACTATCAGGGGAACACACTCTGCTCTCTTATACTGTTCACCTGGTAACATGTCAACTGTGCATTAAACCATCAGTGGAACACACTCTCCTCACTTATTCTGTTCACCTGGTAATATGTCCAGTGTGTATTAAACCATCAGGGGAACACACTCTCCTCACTTATATTGTTCACCTGATAACATGTCCCGTGTGTATTAAACTATCAGGGGAAAACACTATCCTCACTTATACTGTTCACCTGGTAACATGTCCCGTGTGTATTAAACCATCAGGGGAACACACTCTCCTCACTTATACTGTTCACCTGGTACATCTCCCGTGTGCATTAAACCATCAGGGGAACACACTCTCCTCACTTATACTGTTCACCTGGTAACATCTCCCGTGTGTATTAAACCATCTGGGGAACACACTCTCCTCACTTATACTGTTCACCTGGTAACATGTCAACTGTGCATTAAACAATCAGGGGAACACACTCTCCTCACTTATACTGTTCACCTGGTAACTTGTCCTGTGTGCATTAAACAATCAGGGGAACACACTCTCCTCACTTATACAGTTAACCTGGAGCAATGTCCTGTGTATATTAAACCATCAGGGGAACACAATCTACTCTCATATACTGTTCACCTGGTGACATGACCTGTCAGTATTAAACCATCAGGGGAACACATTCTCCTCACTTAAACTGTTCACCTGGTGACATATCCCGTGTGTATTAAATAATCAGGGGAACACACTCTCCTCACTTATATTGTTCACCTGGTAACATGTCCTGTGTGCATTAAACAATCAGGGGAACACACTCTCCTCACTTATACTGTTCACCTGGTGACATGTCCCGTGTGTATTAAACCATCAGGGGAACACACTCTCCTCACTTATATTGTTCACCTGGTGAGATATCCCGTGCGTATTGAACAAACAGGGGAACACATTCTCCTCACTTATACTGTTCATCCGGTAACATGTCCCGTGTGTATTAAACAATCAGGGTACACACTCTCCTCACTAATACTGTTTACCTGGTAACATGTCCTGTGTATATTAAACCATCAATGGAACACACTGTCCTCACTTATACTGTTCACCTGGTGACATGTCCTGTGTATATTAAAACATCAGGGGAACACACGCTCCTCACTAACACTGTTCACCTGGTAACATGTCCCGTGTGCATTAAACAATCAGGGGAGCACACTCTCCTCACTTACACTGTTCACCTGGTAACATGTCCCGTGTATATTAAACCATAAGGGGAACACACTCTCCTCGCTAATACTGTTCACCTGGAAACATGTCCCGTGCATATTAAACCATCAGGGGAACACACTCTCCTCACTTATACTGTTCATCTGGTAACATGTCCCGTCAGTATTAAACCATCAGTGGAACACTCTCTCCTCACTTATACTATTCACCTGGTAACATGTCCTGTTTGCATTAAACCATCAGGGGAACACACTCTCCTCATTTATATTGTTTAGCTGGTAACATATCCTGTGTGTATTAAACCATCAGGGGAACACACTCTCCTCACTTATACTGTTCACCTGGAAACGTGTCCCGTGAATATTAAACCATCAGTGGAAAGCACTCTCCTCACTTAGACTTTTCTCTTTTTAACATATCCCGTGCGTATTAAACAAACAGGGGAACACATTCTCCTCACTTATACTGTTGACCTGGTAACATGTCCCGTGTGTATTAAACAATCAGGGGAACACACTCTCCTCACTAATACTGTTCACCTGGTAACATGTCCCGTGTATATTAAACCATCAATGGAACACACTGTCCTCACTTATACTGTTCACCTGGTAACATGTCCTGTGTATATTAAAACATCAGGGGAACACACTCTCCTCACTTACACTGTTCACCTGGTAACATGTCCCGTGTGCATTAAACAAGCAGGGAAGCACACTCTCCTCACTTATACTGTTCACCTGATAACATGTCCCGTGTGTATTAAACCATCAGGGGAACACATTCTCCTCACTTATACTGTTCAACTGGTAACATGCCCTGTGTATATTAAACCATCAGGGGAACACACTCTCCTCACTTATACTGTTCACCTGGTAACATATCCCGTGTATATTAAACCATCAGGGGAACGCACTCTCCTCACATATACTGTTCACCGGGTAACATGTCGCCTGTATATTAAACCATCAGGGGAACACACTCTCCTCACTTCTCCTGTTCACCTGGTAACATATCCCGTGTATATTAAACCATCAGGGGAACACACTCTCCTCACATATACTGTTCACCGGGTAACATGTCGCGTGTATATTAAACCATCAGGGGAACACTCTCTCCTCACATATACTGTTCACCTGGTAACATGTCCCGTGTATATTAAACCATCAGGGGAACACACTCTCCTCACTTATACTGTTTACCTGGTAACATGTCCTTTGAATATTTCACCATCAGGGTAAAAAATTCTGCTCACTTATACTGTTCACATGGTGACTTGTCCCGTGTGTATTAAACAATCAGGGGAACACAATCTCCTCACTTATACAGTTCACCCGGTGACATGTCCCGTGTGTTTTAAACAATCAGGGGAACACACTCTCCTCACTTATACTGTTCACCTGGTAACATGTCCAGTGTATATTAAACCATCAGGGGAACACGTTCTCCTCACTTATACTGTTCACCTGGTAACATGTCCTGTGTGCATTAAACAATCAGGGGAAAACACTCTCCTCACTTACACTGTTCACCTGGTAACATGTCCCGTGTATATTAAACCATCAGGGGAACACACTCTCCTCGCTTATACTGTTCACCTGGAAACATGTCCTGTGAATATTAAACCATCAGGGGAAAGAACTCTCCTCACTTAGACTTTTCTCCTGGTAACATGTCCCGTGCGTATTAAACCATCAGGGGAACACACTCTCCTCACTTATACTGTTCATCTGCTAACATGTCCCGTTAGTATTAAACCATCAGTGGAACACTCTCTCCTCACTTATACTCTTCACCTGGTAAAATGTCCTGTTTGCATTAAGCCATCAGGGGAACACACTCTCCTCACTGAGACTGTTCATCTGGTAACATATCCTGTGTGGATTAAACCATCAGGGGAACACACTCTCCTCACTGAGACTGTTCATCTGGTAACATGTCCCGTCAGTAGTAAACCATCAGGGGAACACACTCTCCTCACTTAAACTGTTCACCTGGAAACATGTCCCGTGAATATTAAACCATCAGGGGAAAGCACTCTCGTCACTTAGACTTTTCTCTTTTTAACATGTCCCGTGCGTATTGAACAAACAGGGGAACACATTCTCCTCACTTATACTGTTCATCCGGTAACATGTCCCGTGTGTATTAAACAATCAGGGTACACACTCTCCTCACTAATACTGTTTACCTGGTAACATGTCCTGTGTATATTAAACCATCAATGGAACACACTGTCCTCACTTATACTGTTCACCTGGTGACATGTCCTGTGTATATTAAAACATCAGGGGAACACACGCTCCTCACTAACACTGTTCACCTGGTAACATGTCCCGTGTGCATTAAACAATCAGGGGAGCACACTCTCCTCACTTACACTGTTCACCTGGTAACATGTCCCGTGTATATTAAACCATAAGGGGAACACACTCTCCTCGCTAATACTGTTCACCTGGAAACATGTCCCGTGCATATTAAACCATCAGGGGAACACACTCTCCTCACTTATACTGTTCATCTGGTAACATGTCCCGTCAGTATTAAACCATCAGTGGAACACTCTCTCCTCACTTATACTATTCACCTGGTAACATGTCCTGTTTGCATTAAACCATCAGGGGAACACACTCTCCTCATTTATATTGTTTAGCTGGTAACATATCCTGTGTGTATTAAACCATCAGGGGAACACACTCTCCTCACTTATACTGTTCACCTGGAAACGTGTCCCGTGAATATTAAACCATCAGTGGAAAGCACTCTCCTCACTTAGACTTTTCTCTTTTTAACATATCCCGTGCGTATTAAACAAACAGGGGAACACATTCTCCTCACTTATACTGTTGACCTGGTAACATGTCCCGTGTGTATTAAACAATCAGGGGAACACATTCTCCTCACTTTTTCTGTTCACTTGGTAACATGTCCCGTGCGTATTAAACAAACAGGGCAACACACTCTCCTCACTAATACTGTTCACCTGGTAACATGTCCCGTGTATATTAAACCATCAATGGAACACACTGTCCTCACTTATACTGTTCACCTGGTAACATGTCCTGTGTATATTAAAACATCAGGGGAACACACTCTCCTCACTTACACTGTTCACCTGGTAACATGTCCCGTGTGCATTCAACAATCAGGGGAGCACACTCTCCTCACTTATACTGTTCACCTGATAACATGTCCCGTGTGTATTAAACCATCAGGGGAACACACTCTCCTCACTTATACTGTTCACCTGGTAACATATCCCGTGTATATTAAACCATCAGGGGAACATACTCTCCTCACTTATACGGTTCACCTGGTAACATATCCCGTGTATATTAAACCATCAAGGGAACACACTCTCCTCACTTATACTGTTCAACTGGTAACATATCCCGTGTATATTAAACCATCAGGGGAACATACTCTCCTCACTTATACTGTTCACCTGGTAACATATCCCGTGTATATTAAACCATCAGGGGAACACACACTCCTCACATATACTGTTCACCGGGTAACATGTCGCGTGTATATTAAACCATCAGGGGAACACACTCTCCTCACTTATACTGTTCACCTGGTAACATATCCCGTGTATATTAAACCATCAGGGGAACACACTCTCCTCACATATACTGTTCACCGGGTAACATGTCGCGTGTATATTAAACCATCAGGGGAACACTCTCTCCTCACATATACTGTTCACCTGGTAACATGTCCCGTGTATATTAAACCATCAGGGGAACACACTCTCCTCACTTATACTGTTTACCTGGTAACATGTCCTTTGAATATTTCACCATCAGGGGAAAAAATTCTGCTCACTTATACTGTTCACATGGTGACTTGTCCCGTGTGTATTAAACAATCAGGGGAACACAATCTCCTCACTTATACAGTTCACCCGGTGACATGTCCCGTGTGTTTTAAACAATCAGGAGAACACGTTCTCCTCACTTATACTGTTCACCTGGTAACATGTCCTGTGTGCATTAAACCATCAGGGGAACACAATCTCCTCGCTTATACTGTTCACCTGGAAACATGTCCTGTGAATATTAAACCATCAGGGGAAAGAACTCTCCTCACTTAGACTTCTCTCCTGGTAACATGTCCCGTGCGTATTAAACCATCAGGGGAACACACTCTCCTCACTTATACTGTTCATCTGCTAACATGTCCCGTTAGTATTAAACCATCAGTGGAACACTCTCTCCTCACTTATACTCTTCACCTGGTAACATGTCCTGTTTGCATTAAGCCATCAGGGGAACACACTCTCCTCACTGAGACTGTTCATCTGGTAACATATCCTGTGTGTATTAAACCATCAGGGGAACACACTCTCCTCACTGAGACTGTTCATCTGGTAACATGTCCCGTCAGTATTAAACCATCAGGGGAACACACTCTCCTCACTTAAACTGTTCACCTGGAAACATGTCCCGTGAATATTAAACCATCAGGGGAAAGCACTCTCGTCACTTAGACTTTTCTCTTTTTAACATGTCCCGTGCGTATTGAACAAACAGGGTACACACTCTCCTCACTAATACTGTTCACCTGGTAACATGTCCTGTGTATATTAAACCATCAATGGAACACACTGTCCTCACTTATACTGTTCACCTGGTGACATGTCCTGTGTATATTAAAACATCAGGGGAACACACGCTCCTCACTAACACTGTTCACCTGGTAACATGTCCCGTGTGCATTAAACAATCAGGGGAGCACACTCTCCTCACTTATACTGTTCACCTGATAACATGTCCCGTGTGTATTAAACCATCAGGGGAACACAATCTCCTCACTTATACTGTTCAACTGGTAACATGCCCTGTGTATATTAAACCATCAGGGGAACACACTCTCCTCACTTATACTGTTCACCTGGTAACATGTCCCGTGTATATTAAACCATCAGGGGAACACACTCTCCTCATTTATACTGTCATCTGGTAACATGTCCCGTCATTATTAAACCATCAGGGGAACACACTCCCCTCACTTATACTGTTCACATGGTGACATGTCCCGTGTGTATTAAACAATCAGGGGAACAAACTCTCCTCACTTATACAGTTCACCCGGTGACATGTCCCGTGTGTATTAAACAATCAGGGGAACACACTCTCCTCACTTATACTGTTCACCTGGTAACATGTCCTGTGTATATTAAACCATCAGCGGAACACACTCTCCTCAATTATACTGTTCATCTGGTAACATGTCCCGTGCGTGTTAAACCATCAAGGGAACACACTCTCCTCACTTATACTGTTCATCTGGTAACATGTCTCGTGTGTATTAAACAATCAGGGGAACGCACTCTCCTCACTAATCCTGTTCACCTGGTGACATGTCACGTGTATATTAAACCATCAGGGGAACACACTCTCCTCAATTACACTGTTCACCTGCTGACATGTCCCGGGTATATTAAAACATCAGGGGAACACACTCTCCTCACTTATACTGTTCACCTGGTGACATGTCCCGTGTGTATTAAACAATCAGGGGATCACACTCTCCTCAATTACACTGTTCACCTGCTGACATGTCCCGGGTATATTAAAACATCAGGGGAACACACTCTCCTCACTTATACTGTTCACCTGGCAACATGTCCCGTGAGCATTAAACAATCTGGGGAACACAATCTCCTCACTTATACTGTTCACCTGGTGACATGTCCCGTGTATATTAAACCATCAGGGGAACACACTCTCCTCACTTATACTGTTCACCTGGTATCATGTCCTGTGTGCATTAAACCATCAGGGGAACACACTCTCCTCACTTATACTGTTCATCTGGTAACATGTCCCGTCAGTATTAAACCATCAGGGGAACACACTCTCCTCACTTATACTGTTCACCTGGTGACATGTCCCGTGTGTATTAAACAATCAGGGGAACACATTCTCCTCACTTATACTGTTCACCTGGTAACATCTCCCTTGAGTATTAAACAATCAGGGGAACACACTCTCCTCACTTATACTGTTCACCTGGTAACAAGTCCAGTGTATATTAAACCATCAGGGGAACACATTCTCCTCACTTATACTGTTCACCTGGAAACATGTCCTGTGAATATTAAACCATCAGGGGAAAGCACTCTCCTCACTTAGACTTTTCTCCTGGTAACATGTCCCGTGCGTATTAAACCATCAGGGGAACACACTCTCCTCACTTATACTGTTCATCTGGTAACATGTCCCGTCAGTATTAAACCATCAGTGGAACACTCTCTCCTCACTTATACTGTTCACCTGGTAACATGTCCTGTTTGCATTAAACCATCAGGGGAACACACTCTCCTCACTTATACTGTTCATCTGGTAACATGTCCCGTCAGTATTAAACCATCAGTGGAACACTCTCTCCTCACTTATACTGTTCAGCTGGTAACATATCCTGTGTGTATTAAACCATCAGGGGAACACACTCTCCTCACTGAGACTGTTTATCTGGTAACATGTCCCGTCAGTATTAAACCATCAGGAGAACACATTCTCCTCATTTATACTGTTCACCTGGAAACATGTCACGTGAATATTAAACCATCAGGGGAAAGCACTCTGCTCACTTAGACTTTTCTCTTTTTAACATATCCCGTGCGTATTAAACAAACAGGGGAACACATTCTCCTCACTTATACAGTTGACCTGGTAACATGTCCCGTGTGTATTAAACAATCAGGGGAACACATTATCCTCACTTATTCTGTTCACTTGGTAACATGTCCCGTGCGTATTAAACAAACTGGGGAACACATTCTCCTCACTTACACGGTTCACCTGGTAACATGTCCCGAGCGTATTAAACAATCTGGGTACACACTCTCCTCACTAATACTGTTCACCTGGTAACATGTCCTGTGTATATTAAACCATCAATGGAACACACTGTCCTCACTTATACTGTTCACCTGGTAACATGTCCTGTGTATATTAAAACATCAGGGGAACAGACTCTCCTCACTTACACTGTTCACCTGGGAACATGTCCCGTGTGCATTAAAGAATCAGGGGGCACACTGTCCTCACTTATACTGTTCACCTGATAACATGTCCCATGTGTATTAAACCATCAGGGGTACACAATCTCCTCACTTATACTGTTCAACTGGTAACATGCCCTGTGTATATTAAACGATCAGGGGAAAACACTCATCTCACTTATACTGTTCACCTGGTCACATGTCCCGTGTATATTAAAACATCAGGGGAACACACTCTCCTCACTTTACTGTTCACCGGGTAACATGTCCCGTGTATATTAAACCATCAGGGAAACACACTCTCCTCACTTATACTGTTCATCTGGTAACATGTCCCGTCAGTATTAAACCATCAGGGGAACACACACTCCTCACTTATACTGTTCACCTGGTAACATGTCCTTTGAATATTTAACCATCAGGGGAAAACATTCTGCTCACTTATCCTGTTCACATGGTGACATGTGCCGTGTGTATTAAACAATCAGGGGAACACACTCTCCTCACTTATACAGTTCACCCGGTGACATGTCCCGTGTGTATTAAACAATCAGGGGAACACACTCTCCTCACTTATACTGTTCACCTGGTAACATGTCCCGTGTATATTAAACCATCAGGGGAACACACTCTCCTCACTTATACTGTTCACCTGGGAACATGTGCCGCGTATATTAAACCATCAGGGGAACACACTCTCCTCACTTATACTGTTCACCTGGTAACATGTCCCGTGTATATTAAACCATCAGGGGAACACACTCTCCTCACTTATACTGTTCACCTGGCAACATGTCCCGTGCGTGTTAAACCATCAGGGGAACACACTCTCCTCACTTATACTGTTCACCTGGAAACATGTCCCGTGAATATTAAACCATCAGGGGAACACACTCTCCTCACCTATACTGTTCACCTGGTAACATGTCCCGTGTGCATTAAACAATCAGGGGAAAACACTCTCCTCACTTATACTGTTCACCTGATTACATGTCCCGTGTGTATTAAACCATCAGGGGAACACACTCTCCTCACTTATACTGTTCACCTGGTAACATGTCCCGTGTGTATTAAACAATCAGGGAAACACACTCTCCTCACTTATACTGTTCACCTGATAACATGTCCCGTGTGTATTAAAGCATCAGGGGAACACACTCTCCTCACTTATACTGTTCACCTGATTACATGTCCTGTGTGTATTAAACAATCAGGGGAACACACTCTCCTCACTTATACTGTTCACCTGATTACATGTCCCGTGTGTATTAAACAATCAGGGGAACACACTCTCCTCACTTATACTGTTCACCTGATAACATGTCCCGTGTGTATTAAAGCATCAGGGGAACACACTCTCCTCACTTATACTGTTCACCTGATTACATGTCCCGTGTGTATTAAAGCATCAGGGGAACACACTCTCCTCACTTATGCAGTTCAGCTGATAACATGTCCCGTATGTATGAAGTCATCAGGGGAACACACTCTCCTCACTTATCCTGTTCACCTGGTAACATGCCCTGTGTATATTAAACCATCAGGGGAACACACTCTCTTCACTTATCCTGTTCACCTGGTAACATGTCCCGTGTATATTAAACCATCAGGGGAACACATTCTCCTCACTTATACACTTCAACTGGTAACATTTCCCGTTTATATTAAACCATCAGGGGAACACACTCTCCTCACTTATACTGTTCACCTGGTAACATGTCCCGTGTATATTAAACCATCAGGGGAACACACTCTCCTCACTTATACTGTTCACCTGGTAACATGTCCCGTGTATATTAAACCATCAGGGGAACACACTCTCCTCACTTATACTGTTCACCTGGTAACATGTCCTGTGTATATTAAACCATCAGGGGAACACACTCTCCTCACTTCTACTGTTCACCTGGTAACATGTCCCGTGTATATTAAACCATCAGGGGAACACACTCTCCTCACTTATACTGTTCACCTGGTAACATGTCCTGTGTATATTAAACCATCAGGGGAACACATTCTCCTCACTTATACTCTTCAACTGGTAACATTTCCCGTTTATATTAAACCATCAGGGGAACACACTCTCCTCACTTATACTGTTCACCTGGTAACATGTCCCGTGTATATTAAACCATCAGGGGAACACACTCTCCTCACTTATACTCTTCAACTGGTAACATTTCCCGTTTATATTAAACCATCAGGGGAACACACTCTCCTCACTTATACTGTTCACCTGGTAACATGTCCCGTGTATATTAAACCATCAGGGGAACACACTCTCCTCACTTAGACTGTTCACCTGGTAACATGTCCTTTGAATATTTAACCATCAGGGGAAAACATTCTGCTCACTTATACTGTTCACATGGTGACATGTCCCTTGTGTATTAAACAATCAGGGGAACACACTCTCCTCACTTATACTGTTCACCCGGTGACATGTCCCGTGTGTATTAAACAATCAGGGGAACACACTCTCCTCACTTATACTGTTCACCTGGTGACATGTCCCGTCAGTATTAAACAATCAGGGGAACACACTCTCCTCACTTATACTGTTCACCTGGGAACATGTCCCATGTATATTAAACCATCAGGAGAACACACTCTCCTCACTTATACAGTTCACTTGGTGACATGTCCCGTGCGTATTAAACCATCAGGTGAACACAATCTCCTCACTTATACTGTTCACCTGGTAACATGTCCCGTGTATATTAAACCATCAGGGGAACACACTGTCCTCACTTATACTATTCACCTGGTAACATGTCCCGTGTATATTAAATCATCAGGGGAACACACTCTCCTCACTTATACTGTTCACCTGGTAACATGTCCCGTGTATGTTAAACCATCAGGGGAACACACTCTCCTCACCTATACTGTTCACCTGGTAACATGTCCCGTGTGCATTAAACAATCAGGGGAAAACACTCTCCTCACTTATACTGTTCACCTGATTACATGTCCCGTGTGTATTAAACCATCAGGGGAACACACTCTCCTCACTTATACTGTTCACCTGGTAACATGTCCAGTGTGTATTAAACAATCAGGGAAACACACTCTCTTCACTTATACTGTTCACCTGATAACATGTCCCGTGTGTATTAAAGCATCAGGGGAACACACTCTCCTCACTTATACTGTTCACCTGATTACATGTCCTGTGTGTATTAAACAATCAGGGGAACACACTCTCCTCACTTATACTGTTCACCTGATTACATGTCCCGTGTGTATTAAACAATCAGGGGAACACACTCTCCTCACTTATACTGTTCACCTGATAACATGTCCCGTGTGTATTAAAGCATCAGGGGAACACACTCTCCTCACTTATGCAGTTCACCTGATAACATGTCCCGTATGTATGAAGTCATCAGGGGAACACACTCTCCTCACTTATCCTGTTCACCTGGTAACATGCCCTGTGTATATTAAACCATCAGGGGAACACACTCTCTTCACTTATCCTGTTCACCTGGTAACATGTCCCGTGTATATTAAACCATCAGGGGAACACATTCTCCTCACTGATACTCTTCAACTGGTAACATTTCCCGTTTATATTAAACCATCAGGGGAACACACTCTCCTCACTTATACTGTTCACCTGGTAACATGTCCCGTGTATATTAAACCATCAGGGGAACACACTCTCCTCACTTATACTGTTCACCTGGTAACATGTCCCGTGTATATTAAACCATCAGGGGAACACACTCTCCTCACTTATACTGTTCACCTGGTAACATGTCCTGTGTATATTAAACCATCAGGGGAACACACTCTCCTCACTTCTACTGTTCACCTGGTAACATGTCCCGTGTATATTAAACCATCAGGGGAACACACTCTCCTCACTTATACTGTTCACCTGGTAACATGTCCTGTGTATATTAAACCATCAGGGGAACACATTCTCCTCACTTATACTCTTCAACTGGTAACATTTCCCGTTTATATTAAACCATCAGGGGAACACACTCTCCTCACTTATACTGTTCACCTGGTAACATGTCCCGTGTATATTAAACCATCAGGGGAACACACTCTCCTCACTTATACTGTTCACCTGGTAACATGTCCCGTGTATATTAAACCATCAGGGGAACACACTCTCCTCACTTATACTGTTCACCTGGTAACATCTCCTGTGTATATTAAACCATCAGGGGAACACACTCTCCTCACTTCTACTGTTCACCTGGTAACATGTCCCGTGTATATTAAACCATCAGGGGAACACTCTCCCCTCACTTATGCTGCTCACCTAGTGACATGTCCCGTGCGTATTAAACCATCAGGTGAACAAACTCTCCTCACTTATACTGTTCATCTGGTAACATGTCCCGTGTATATTAAACCATCAGGGGAACACACTCTCCTCACTTATACTGCTCACCTGGTAACATGTCCCGTGCGTATTAAACCATCAGGTGAACAAACTCTCCTCACTTATACTGTTCATCTGGTAACATGTCCCGTGTATATTAAACCATCAGGGGAACACACTCTCCTCACTTATACTGTTCATCTGGAAACATGTCCGGTGTATGTTAAACCATCAGGGGAACACACTCTCCTCACTTATGCTGTTCACCTGGCAACATGTCCCGTGTATATTAAACCATCAGGGGAACTCACTCTCCTCACTTATACTGTTCACCTGGTAACATGTCCCGTGTATATTAAACCATCAGGGGAACTCACTCTCCTCACTTATACTGTTCACCTGGTAACATGTCCCGTGTATATTAAACCATCAGGGGAACACACTCTCCTCACTTATACTGTTCATCTGGTAACATGTCCCGTCAGTATTAAGCCATCAGTGGAACACACTCTCCTCACTTATACAGTTCACTTGGTGAAATGCCCCGTGTGTATTAAACAATCAGGGGAACACACTCTCCTCACTTATACTGTTCACCTGGTGACACGTCCCGTCAGTATTAAGCCATCAGGGGAACACACTCTCCTCACTTATACAGTTCACTTGGTGACATGTCCCGTGCGTATTAAACCATCAGGTGAACACAATCTCCTCACTTATACTGTTCACCTGGTAACATGTCCCGTGTATATTAAACCATCAGGGGAACACACTCTCCTCACTTATACTGTTCACCTGGTAACATGTCCCGTGTATATTAAAACATCAGGGGAACACACTCTCCTCACTTATACTGTTCACCTGGTAACATGTCCCGTGTATATTAAACCATCAGGGGAACAGACTCTCCTCACTTGTACTGTTCATCTGGTAACATGTCCCGTGTATATTAAACAATCAGGGGAACACACTCTCCTCACTTATACTGTTCACCTGGTAACATGTCCCGTGTATATTAAACCATCAGGGGAACACACTCTCCTCACTTATACTGTTCATCTGGAAACATGTCCCGTGTATGTTAAACCATCAGGGGAACACACTCTCCTCACTTATGCTGTTCACCTGGTAACATGTCCCGTGTATATTAAACCATCAGGGGAACACACTCTCCTCACATATACTGTTCAGCTGGTAACATATCCTGTGTGTATTAAACCATCAGGGCTACACACTCTCCTCACTTATACTGTTCACCTGGTAACATGTCCCGTGTATATTAAACCATCAGGGGAACACACTCTCCTCACATATACTGTTCAGCTGGTAACATATCCTGTGTGTATTAAACCATCAGGGCAACACACTCTCCTCACTTATACTGTTCATCTGGTAACATATCCCGTCAGTATTAAGCCATTAGTGGAACACACTCTCCTCACTTATACAGTTCACTTGGTGAAATGCCCCGTGTGTATTAAACAATCAGGGGAACACACTCTCCTCACTTATACTGTTCACCTGGTGACACGTCCCGTCAGCATTAAGCCATCAGGGGAACACACTCTCCTCACTTATACTGTTCACCTGGTAACATGTCCCGTGTATATTAAACCATCAGGGGAACACACTCTCCTCACTTATACTGTTCACCTGGTGACATGTCCCGTGTGTATTAAACAATCAGGGGAACACATTCTCCTCACTTATACTGTTCACCTGGTAACATGTCCCGTGAGTATTAAACAATCAGGGGAACACACTCTCCTCACTTATACTGTTCACCTGGCAACAAGTCCAGTGTATATTAAACAATCAGGGGAACACATTCTCCTCACTTATATTGGTCACCTGGAAACATGTCCTGTGAATATTAAACCATCAGGGGAAAGCACTCTCCTCACTTAGACTTTTCTCCTGGTAACATGTCCCGTGCGTATTAAACCATCAGGGGAACACACTCTCCTCACTTATACTGTTCATCTGGTAACATGTCCCGTCAGTATTAAACCATCAGTGGAACACTCTCTCCTCACTTATACTGTTCACCTGGTAACATGTCCTGTTTGCATTAAACCATCAGGGGAACACACTCTCCTCACTTATACTGTTCATCTGGTAACATGTCCCGTCAGTATTAAACCATCAGTGGAACACTCTCTCCTCACTTATACTGTTCAGCTGGTAACATATCCTGTGTGTATTAAACCATCAGGGGAACACACTCTCCTCACTGAGACTGTTTATCTGGTAACATGTCCCGTCAGTATTAAACCATCAGGAGAACACATTCTCCTCATTTATACTGTTCACCTGGAAACATGTCACGTGAATATTAAACCATCAGGGGAAAGCACTCTGCTCACTTAGACTTTTCTCTTTTTAACATATCCCGTGCGTATTAAACAAACAGGGGAACACATTCTCCTCACTTATACAGTTGACCTGGTAACATGTCCCGTGTGTATTAAACAATCAGGGGAACACATTATCCTCACTTATTCTGTTCACTTGGTAACATGTCACGTGCGTATTAAACAAACAGGGGAACACATTCTCCTCATTTACACGGTTCACCTGGTAACATGTCCCGAGCGTATTAAACAATCTGGGTACACACTCTCCTCACTAATACTGTTCACCTGGTAACATGTCCTGTGTATATTAAACCATCAATGGAACACACTGTCCTCACTTATACTGTTAACCTGGTAACATGTCCTGTGTATATTAAAACATCAGGGGAACAGACTCTCCTCACTTACACTGTTCACCTGGTAACATGTCCCGTGTGCATTAAAGAATCAGGGGGCACACTGTCCTCACTTATACTGTTCACCTGATAACATGTCCCATCTGTATTAAACCATCAGGGGTACACAATCTCCTCACTTATACTGTTCAACTGGTAACATGCCCTGTGTATATTAAACGATCAGGGGAAAACACTCATCTCACTTATACTGTTCACCTGGTCACATGTCCCGTGTATATTAAAACATCAGGGGAACACACGCTCCTCACTTATACTGTTCACCGGGTAACATGTCCCGTGTATATTAAACCATCAGGGAAACACACTCTCCTCACTTATACTGTTCGTCTGGTAACATGTCCCGTCAGTATTAAACCATCAGGGGAACACACTCTCCTCACTTATACTGTTCACCTGGTAACATGTCCTTTGAATATTTAACCATCAGGGGAAAACATTCTGCTCACTTATCCTGTTCACATGGTGACATGTGCCGTGTGTATTAAACAATCAGGGGAACACACTCTCCTCACTTATACAGGTCACCCGGTGACATGTCCCGTGTGTATTAAACAATCAGGGGAACACACTCTCCTCACTTATACTGTTCAACTGGTAACATGTCCCGTGTATATTAAACCATCAGGGGAACACACTCTCCTCACTTATACTGTTCACCTGGGAACATGTGCCGCATATATTAAACCATCAGGGGAACACACTCTCCTCACTTATACTGTTCACCTGGTAACATGTCCCGTGTATATTAAACCATCAGGGGAACACACTCTCCTCACTTATACTGTTCACCTGGCAACATGTCCCGTGCGTGTTAAACCATCAGGGGAACACACTCTCCTCACTTATACTGTTCACCTGGAAACATGTCCCGTGAATATTAAACCATCAGGGGAACACACTCTCCTCACTTATACTGTTCACCTGGCTACATGTCCCGTGTATATTAAACCATCAGGGGAACACACTCTCCTCACTTATACTGTTCATCTGGTAACATGCCCTGTGTGTATTAAACAATCAGGGGAACACACTCTCCTCACTTATACTGTTCACCTGGAAACATGTCCCGTGAATATTAAACCATCAGGGGAACACACTCTCCTCACTTATACTGTTCATCTGGTAACATGCCCTGTGTGTATTAAACAATCAGGGGAACACACTCTCCTCACTTAGACTTTTCTCTTGGTAACATATCCCGACTATATTAAACCATCAGGAGAACACACTCTCCTCACTTACACTGTTCACCTGGAATCATGTCCCGTGAATATTAAACCATCAGGGGAAAGCACTCTCCTCACTTATACTGTTCACCTGGTAACATGTCCCGTGCGTATTAAACAAACAGGGGAACACATTCTCCTCACTTATACTGTTCACTTGGTAACATGTCCTGTGTATATTAAAACATCAGGGGAACACACTCTCCTCACTTATACTGTTCAACTGGTAACATGCCCTGTGTATATTAAACCATCAGGGGAACACAATCTCCTCACTTATACTGTTTACCTGGTAACATGTCCCGTGTATATTAAACCATCAGGGGAACACACTGTCCTCACTTATACTGTTGACCTGGTAACAAATACCGTGTATATAAAAACATCAGGGGAACACACTCTCCTCACTTACACAGTTCACCTGGTAAAATGTCCTGTGTGCATTAAAACATCAGGGGAACACACTCTCCTCACTTATACTGTTCACCTGGTAACATATCCCGTGTATATAAAACCATCAGGGGAACACACTCTCCTCACTTACACAGTTCACCTGGGAAAATGTCCTGTGTGCATTAAACCATCAGGGGAACACACTCTCCTCACTTATACAGTTCACTTGGTGACATGTCCCGTCAGTATTAAACCATCAGGGGAACACACTCTCCTCACTTATACTGTTCACCTGGTAACATGTCCTTTGAATATTTAACCATCAGGGGAAAACATTCTGCTCACTTATACTGTTCACATGGTGACATGTCCCTTATGTATTAAACAATCAGGGGAACACACTCTCCTCACTTATACTGTTCACCCGGTGACATGTCCCGTGTGTATTAAACAATCAGGGGAACACACTCTCCTCACTTATACTGTTCACCTGGGAACATGTCCCATGTATATTAAACCATCAGGAGAACACACTCTCCTCACTTATACAGTTCACTTGGTGACATGTCCCGTGCGTATTAAACCATCAGGTGAACACAATCTCCTCACTTATACTGTTCACCTGGTAACATGTCCCGTGTATATTAAACCATCAGGGGAACACACTGTCCTCACTTATACTATTCACCTGGTAACATGTCCCGTGTATATTAAATCATCAGGGGAACACACTCTCCTCACTTATACTGTTCACCTGGTAACATGTCCCGTGTATGTTAAACCATCAGGGGAACACACTCTCCTCACCTATACTGTTCACCTGGTAACATGTCCCGTGTGTATTAAACAATCAGGGATACACACTCTCTTCACTTATACTGTTCACCTGATAACATGTCCCGTGTGTATTAAAGCATCAGGGGAACACACTCTCCTCACTTATACTGTTCACCTGATTACATGTCCTGTGTGTATTAAACAATCAGGGGAACACACTCTCCGCACTTATACTGTTCACCTGATAACATGTCCCGTGTGTATTAAAGCATCAGGGGAACACACTCTCCTCACTTATGCAGTTCACCTGATAACATGTCCCGTTTGTATGAAGTCATCAGGGGAACACACTCTCCTCACTTATCCTGTTCACCTGGTAACATGCCCTGTGTATATTAAACCATCAGGGGAACACACTCTCTTCACTTATCCTGTTCACCTGGTAACATGTCCCGTGTATATTAAACCATCAGGGGAACACATTCTCCTCACTTATACTCTTCAACTGGTAACATTTCCCGTTTATATTAAACCATCAGGGGAACACACTCTCCTCACTTATACTGTTCACCTGGTAACATGTCCCGTGTATATTAAACCATCAGGGGAACACACTCTCCTCACTTATACTGTTCACCTGGTAACATGTCCCGTGTATATTAAACCATCAGGGGAACACACACTCCTCACTTATACTGTTCACCTGGTAACATGTCCTGTGTATATTAAACCATCAGGGGAACACACTCTCCTCACTTCTACTGTTCACCTGGTAACATGTCCCGTGTATATTAAACCATCAGGGGAACACACTCTCCTCACTTATACTGTTCACCTGTTAACATGTCTTTTGTATATTAAACCATCAGGGGAACACATTCTCCTCACTTATACTCTTCAACTGGTAACATTTCCCGTTTATATTAAACCATCAGGGGAACACACTCTCCTCACTTATACTGTTCACCTGGTAACATGTCCCGTGTATATTAAACCATCAGGGGAACACACTCTCCTCACTTATACTGTTCACCTGGTAACATGTCCCGTGTATATTAAACCATCAGGGGAACACACTCTCCTCACTTATACTGTTCACCTGGTAACATCTCCTGTGTATATTAAACCATCAGGGGAACACACTCTCCTCACTTCTACTGTTCACCTGGTAACATGTCCCGTGTATATTAAACCATCAGGGGAACACTCTCCCCTCACTTATGCTGTTCACCTAGTGACATGTCCCGTGCGTATTAAACCATCAGGTGAACAAACTCTCCTCACTTATACTGTTCATCTGGTAACATGTCCCGTGTATATTAAACCATCAGGGGAACACACTCTCCTCACTTATACTGTTCACCTGGTAACATGTCCCGTGCGTATTAAACCATCAGGTGAACAAACTCTCCTCACTTATACTGTTCATCTGGTAACATGTCCCGTGTATATTAAACCATCAGGGGAACACACTCTCCTCACTTATACTGTTCATCTGGAAACATGTCCCGTGTATGTTAAACCATCAGGGGAACACACTCTCCTCACTTATGCTGTTCACCTGGCAACATGTCCCGTGTATATTAAACCATCAGGGGAACTCACTCTCCTCACTTATACTGTTCACCTGGTAACATGTCCCGTGTATATTAAACCATCAGGGGAACTCACTCTCCTCACTTATACTGTTCACCTGGTAACATGTCCCGTGTATATTAAACCATCAGGGGAACACACTCTCCTCACTTATACTGTTCATCTGGTAACATGTCCCGTCAGTATTAAGCCATCAGTGGAACACACTCTCCTCACTTATACAGTTCACTTGGTGAAATGCCCCGTGTGTATTAAACAATCAGGGGAACACACTCTCCTCACTTATACTGTTCACCTGGTGACACGTCCCGTCAGTATTAAGCCATCAGGGGAACACACTCTCCTCACTTATACAGTTCACTTGGTGACATGTCTCGTGCGTATTAAACCATCAGGTGAACACAATCTCCTCACTTATACTGTTCACCTGGTAACATGTCCCGTGTATATTAAACCATCAGGGGAACACACTCTCCTCACTTATACTGTTCACCTGGTAACATGTCCCGTGTATATTAAAACATCAGGGGAACACACTCTCCTCAATTATACTGTTCACCTGGTAACATGTCCCGTGTATATTAAAGCATCAGGGGAACACACTCTCCTCACTTATACTGTTCACCTGGTAACATGTCCCGTGTATATTAAACCATCAGGGGAACACACTCTCCTCACTTATACTGTTCATCTGGAAACATGTCCCGTGTATGTTAAACCATCAGGGGAACACACTCTCCTCACTTATGCTGTTCACCTGGTAACATGTCCCGTGTATATTAAACCATCAGGGGAACACACTCTCCTCACATATACTGTTCAGCTGGTAACATATCCTGTGTGTATTAAACCATCAGGGCAACACACTCTCCTCACTTATACTGTTCACCTGGTAACATGTCCCGTGTATATTAAACCATCAGGGGAACACACTCTCCTCACATATACTGTTCAGCTGGTAACATATCCTGTGTGTATTAAACCATCAGGGCAACACACTCTCCTCACTTATACTGTTCATCTGGTAACATGTCCCGTCAGTATTAAGCCATCAGTGGAACACACTCTTCTCACTTATACAGTTCACTTGGTGAAATGCCCCGTGTGTATTAAACAATCAGGGGAACACACTCTCCTCACTTATACTGTTCACCTGGTGACACGTCCCGTCAGTATTAAGCCATCAGGGGAACACACTCTCCTCACTTATACTGTTCACCTGGTAACATGTCCCGTGTATATTAAACCATCAGGGGAACACACTCTCCTCACTTATACTGTTCACCTGGTAACATGTCCCGTGTATATTAAACCATCAGGGGAACACTCTCTCCTCACTTATGCTGTTCACCTAGTGACATGTCCCGTGCGTATTAAACCATCAGGTGAACAAACTCTCCTCACTTATACTGTTCATCTGGTAACATGTCCCGT
Organism: Heterodontus francisci; assembly: GCF_036365525.1. Taxonomy (NCBI): domain Eukaryota; kingdom Metazoa; phylum Chordata; class Chondrichthyes; order Heterodontiformes; family Heterodontidae; genus Heterodontus; species Heterodontus francisci. The sequence goes on along the minus strand of NW_027142022.1, from coordinate 744,029 downwards.
GTATATTAAACCATCAGGGGAACACACTCTCCTCACTTATACTGTTCATCTGGAAACATGTCCCGTGTATGTTAAACCATCAGGGGAACACACTCTCCTCACTTATGCTGTTCACCTGGTAACATGTCCCGTGTATATTAAACCATCAGGGGAACACACTCTCCTCACTTATACTGTTCATCTGGAAACATGTCCCGTGTATGTTAAACCATCAGGGGAACACACTCTCCTCACTTATGCTGTTCACGTGGTAACATGTCCCGTGTATATTAAACCATCAGGGGAACACACTCTCCTCACTTATACTGTTCAGCTGGTAACATATCCTGTGTGTATTAAACCATCAGGGCAACACACTCTCCTCACTTATACTGTTCATCTGGTAACATGTCCCGTCAGTATTAAGCCATCAGTGGAACACACTCTCCTCACTTATACAGTTCACTTGGTGAAATGCCCCGTGTGTTTTAAACAATCAGGGGAACACACTCTCCTCACTTATACTGTTCACCTGGTAACATGTCCCATGCGTATTAAACCATCAGGTGAACACAATCTCCTCACTTATACTGTTCACCTGGTAACATGTCCCGTGTATATTAAACAATCAGGGGAACACACTCTCCTCACTTATACAGTTCACTTGGTGACATGTCCCGTGCGTATTAAACCATCAGGTGAACACAATCTCCTCACTTATACTGTTCACCTGGTAACATGTCCCGTGTATATTAAACCATCAGGGGAACACACTCTCCTCACTTATACTGTTCACCTGGTAACATGTCCCGTGTATATTAAAACATCAGGGGAACACACTCTCCTCACTTATACTGTTCACCTGGTAACATGTCCCCTGTATATTAAAGCATCAGGGGAACACACTCTCCTCACTTATACTGTTCACCTGGTAACATGTCCCGTGTATATTAAACCATCAGGGGAACACACTCTCCTCACTTATACTGTTCATCTGGAAACATGTCCCGTGTATGTTAAACCATCAGGGGAACACACTCTCCTCACTTATGCTGTTCACCTGGTAACATGTCCCGTGTATATTAAACCATCAGGGGAACTCACTCTCCTCACTTATACTGTTCACCTGGTGACATGTCCTGTGTGTATTAAACCATCAGGGCAACACACTCTCCTCACTTATACTGTTCATCTGGTAACATGTCCCGTCAGTATTAAGCCATCAGTGGAACACACTCTCCTCACTTATACAGTTCACTTGGTGAAATGCCCCGTGTGTATTAAACAATCAGGGGAACACACTCTCCTCACTTATACTGTTCACCTGGTGACACGTCCCGTCAGTATTAAGCCATCAGGGGAACACACTCTCCTCACTTATACTGTTCACCTGGTAACATGTCCCGTGTATATTAAAGCATCAGGGGAACACACTCTCCTCACTTATACTGTTCACCTGGTAACATGTCCCGTCTATATTAAACCATCAGGGGAACACACTCTCCTCACTTATACTGTTCACCTGGTAACATGTCCCGTGTATGTTAAACCATCAGGGGAACACACTCTCCTCACCTATACTGTTCACCTGGTGACACGTCCCGTCAGTATCAAGCCATCAGGGGAACACACTCTCCTCACTTATACAGTTCACTTGGTAACATGTCCCGTGTATATTAAACAATCTGGTGAACACACTCTCCTCACTTATACTGTTCACCTGGTAACATGTCCCGTGTATATTAAACCATCAGGGGAACACACTCTCCTCACTTATACTGTTCACCTGGCAACATGTCCCGTAATATTAATCAATCTGGTGAACACACTCTCCTCACTTATACTGTTCACCTGGTGACATGTCCCGTGTGTATTAAACAATCAGGGGAACACACTCTCCTCACTTATACTGTTCACCTGGTAACATGTCCCGTGTATATTAAACCATCAGGGGAACATACTGTCCTCACTTATACTGTTCACCTGGCAACATGTCCCGTGTATATTAAACAATCAGGGGAACACACTCTCCTCACTTATACTGTTCACCTGGTAACATGTCCTGTGTATATTAAACCATCAGGGGAACATACTGTCCTCACTTATACTGTTCACCTGGTAACATGTCCCGTGTATATTAAACAATCAGGGGAATACACTCTCCTCACTTACACTGTTCACCTGGTAACATGTCCCGTGTATATTAAACCATAAGGGGAACACACTCTCCTCGCTTATACTGTTCACCTGGAAACATGTCCCGTGCATATTAAACCATCAGGGGAACACACTCTCCTCACTTATACTGTTCATCTGGTAACATGTCCCGTCAGTATTAAACCATCAGTGGAACACACTCTCCTCACTTATACTGTTCACCTGGTAACATGTCCTGTTTGCATTAAACCATCAGGGGAACACACTCTCCTCACTTATATTGTTTAGCTGGTAACATATCCTGTGTGTATTAAACCATCAGGGGAACACACTCTCCTCACTTATACTGTTCACCTGGAAACGTGTCCCGTGAATATTAAACCATCAGTGGAAAGCACTCTCCTCACTTAGACTTTTCTCTTTTTAACATATCCCGTGCGTATTAAACAAACAGGGGAACACATTCTCCTCACTTATACTGTTGACCTGGTAACATGTCCCGTGTGTATTAAACAATCAGGGGAACTCACTCTCCTCACTTATACTGTTCACCTGGTAACATGTCCCGTGTATATTAAACCATCAATGGAACACACTGTCCTCACTTATACTGTTCACCTGGTAACATGTCCTGTGTATATTAAAACATCAGGGGAACACACCCTCCTCACTTATACTGTTCACCTGATAACATTTCCCGTGTGTATTAAACCATCAGGGAAACACATTCTCCTCACTTATACTGTTCAACTGGTAACATGTCCTGTGTATATTAAACCATCAGGGGAACACACTCTCCTCACTTATACTGTTCACCTGGTAACATGTCCCGTGTATATTAAACCATCAAGGGAACACACTCTACTCACTTATACTGTTCAACTGGTAACATATCCCGTGTATATTAAACCATCAGGGGAACATACTCTCCTCACTTATACTGTTCACCTGGTAACATATCCCGTGTATATTAAACCATCAGGGGAACACACTCTCCTCACATATACTGTTCACCGGGTAACATGTCGCGTGTATATTAAACCATCAGGGGAACACACTCTCCTCACTTATACTGTTCACCTGGTAACATATCCCGTGTATATTAAACCATCAGGGGAACACACTCTCCTCACATATACTGTTCACCGGGTAACATGTCGCGTGTATATTAAACCATCAGGGGAACACTCTCTCCTCACATATACTGTTCACCTGGTAACATGTCCCGTGTATATTAAACCATCAGGGGAACACACTCTCCTCACTTATACTGTTTACCTGGTAACATGTCCTTTGAATATTTCACCATCAGGGGAAAAAATTCTGCTCACTTATACTGTTCACATGGTGACTTGTCCCGTGTGTATTAAACAATCAGGGGAACACAATCTCCTCACTTATACAGTTCACCCGGTGACATGTCCCGTGTGTTTTAAACAATCAGGGGAACACACTCTCCTCACTTATACTGTTCACCTGGTAACATGTCCAGTGTATATTAAACCATCAGGGGAACACGTTCTCCTCACTTATACTGTTCACCTGGTAACATGTCCTGTGTGCATTAAACAATCAGGGGAAAACACTGTCCTCACTTACACTGTTCACCTGGTAACATGTCCCGTGTATATTAAACCATCAGGGGAACACACTCTACTCGCTTATACTGTTCACCTGGAAACATGTCCTGTGAATATTAAACCATCTGGGGAAAGCACTCTTCTCACTTAGACTTTTCTCCTGGTAACATGTCCCGTGCGTATTAAACCATCAGGGGAACACACTCTCCTCACTTATTCTGTTCATCTGCTAACATGTCCCGTTAGTATTAAACCATCAGTGGAACACTCTCTCCTCACTTATACTCTTCACCTGGTAACATGTCCTGTTTGCTTTAAGCCATCAGGGGAACACACTCTCCTCACTGAGACTGTTCATCTGGTAACATATCCTGTGTGTATTAAACCATCAGGGGAACACACTCTCCTCAAAGAGACTGTTCATCTGGTAACATGTCCCGTCAGTATTAAACCATCAGTGGAACACACTCTCCTCACTTAAACTGTTCACCTGGAAACATGTCCCGTGAATATTAAACCATCAGGGGAAAGCACTCTCGTCACTTAGACTTTTCTCTTTTTAACATGTCCCGTGCGTATTGAACAAACAGGGGAACACATTCTCCTCACTTATACTGTTCATCCGGTAACATGTCCCGTGTGTCTTAAACAATCAGGGTACACACTCTCCTCACTAATACTGTTCGCCTGGTAACATGTCCTGTGTATATTAAACCATCAATGGAACACACTGTCCTCACTTATACTGTTCACCTGGTGACATGTCCTGAGTATATTAAAACATCAGGGGAACACACGCTCCTCACTAACACTGTTCACCTGGTAACATGTCCCGTGTGCATTAAACAATCAGGGGAGCACACTCTCCTCACTTATACTGTTCACCTGATAACATGTCCCGTGTGTATTAAACCATCAGGGGAACACAATCTCCTCACTTATACTGTTCAACTGGTAACATGCCCTGTGTATATTAAACCATCAGGGGAACACACTCTCCTCACTTATACTGTTCACCTGGTAACATGTCCCGTGTATATTAAACCATCAGGGGAACACACTCTCCTCATTTATACTGTCATCTGGTAACATGTCCCGTCATTATTAAACCATCAGGGGAACACACTCCCCTCACTTATACTGTTCACATGGTGACATGTCCCGTGTGTATTAAACAATCAGGGGCGCAAACTCTCCTCACTTATACAGTTCACCCGGTGACATGTCCCGTGTGTATTGAACAATCAGGGGAACACACTCTCCTCATTTATACTGTTCACATGGTAACATGTCCTGTGTATATTAAACCATCAGCGGAACACACTCTCCTCAATTATACTGTTCATCTGGTAACATGTCCCGTGCGTGTTAAACCATCAAGGGAACACACTCTCCTCACTTATACTGTTCATCTGGTAACATGTCTCGTGTGTATTAAACAATCAGGGGAACAGACTCTCCTCACTAATCCTGTTCACCTGGTGACATGTCACGTGTATATTAAACCATCAGGGGAACACACTCTCCTCAATTACACTGTTCACCTGCTGACATGTCCCGGGTATATTAAAACATCAGGGGAACACACTCTCCTCACTTATACTGTTCACCTGGTGACATGTCCCGTGTGTATTAAACAATCAGGGGATCACACTCTCCTCAATTACACTGTTCACCTGCTGACATGTCCCGGGTATATTAAAACATCAGGGGAACACACTCTCCTCACTTATACTGTTCACCTGGCAACATGTCCCGTGAGCATGAAACAATCTGGGGAACACACTCTCCTCACTTATACTGTTCACCTGGTGACATGTCCCTTGTATATTAAACCATCAGGGGAACACACTCTCCTCACTTATACTGTTCACCTGGTAACATGTCCTGTGTGCATTAAACCATCAGGGGAACACACTCTCCTCACTTATACTGTTCATCTGGTAACATGTCCCGTCAGTATTAAACCATCAGGGGAACACACTCTCCTCACTTATACTGTTCACCTGGTGACATGTCCCGTGTGTATTAAACAATCAGGGGAACACATTCTCCTCACTTATACTGTTCACCTGGTAACATGTCCCGTGAGTATTAAACAATCAGGGGAACACACTCTCCTCACTTATACTGTTCACCTGGTAACATGTCCAGAGTATATTAAACCATCAGGGGAACACATTCTCCTCACTTATACCGTTCACCTGGAAACATGTCCTGTGAATATTAAACCATCAGGGGAAAGCACTCTCCTCACTTAGACTTTTCTCCTGGTAACATGTCCCGTGCGTATTAAACCATCAGGGGAACACACTCTCCTCACTTATACTGTTCATCTGGTAACATGTCCCGTCAGTATTAAACCATCAGGGGAACACACTCTCCTCACTGAGACTGTTTATCTGGTAACATGTCCCGTCAGTATTAAACCATCAGGAGAACACATTCTCCTCACTTATACTGTTCACCTGGAAACATGTCACGTGAATATTAAACCATCAGGGGAAAGCACTCTGCTCACTTAGACTTTTCTCTTTTTAACATATCCCGTGCGTATTAAACAATCAGGGGAACACATTCTCCTCACTTATACTGTTGACATGGTAACATGTCCCGTGCGTATTAAACAAACAGGGGAACACATTCTCCTCACTTACACGGTTCACCTGGTAACATGTCCCGAGCGTATTAAACAATCTGGGTACACACTCTCCTCACTAATACTGTTCACCTGGTAACATGTCCTGTGTATATTAAACCATCAATGGAACACACTGTCCTCACTTATACTGTTCACCTGGTAACATGTCCTGTGTATATTAAAACATCAGCGGAACAGACTCTCCTCACTTACACAGTTCACCTGGTAACATATCCCGTGTGCATTAAAGAATCAGGGGGCACACTCTCATCACTTATACTGTTCACCTGGTAACATGTCCCATGTGTATTAAACCATCAGGGGAACACAATCTCCTCACTTATACTGTTCAACTGGTAACATGCCATGTGTATATTAAACCATCAGGGGAACACACTCTCCTCACTTATACTGTTCACCTGGTAACATGTCCCGTGTATATTAAACGATCAGGGGAAAACACTCATCTCACTTATACTGTTCACCTGGTCACATGTCCCGTGTATATTAATCCATCAGGGGAACACAGTCTCCTCACTTATACTGTTCACCGGGTAACATGTCCCGTGTATATTAAACCATCAGGGGAACACACTCTCCTCACTTATACTGTTCATCTGGTAACATGTCCCGTCAGTATTAAACCATCAGGGGAACACACTCTCCTCACTTATACTGTTCACCTGGTAACATGTCCTTTGAATATTTAACCATCAGGGGAAAACATTCTGCTCACTTATCCTGTTCACATGGTGACATGTGCCGTGTATATTAAACCATCAGGGGAACAGACTCTGCTCACTTATACTGTTCACCTGGTAACATGTCCCGTGTATATTAAACCATCAGGGGAACACACTCTCCTCACTTATACTGTTCACCTGGGAACATGTGCCGTGTATATTAAACCATCAGGGGAACACACTCTCCTCACTTATACTGTTCAGCTGGTAACATGTCCCGTCAGTATTAAACAATCAGGGGAACACACTCTCCTCACTTATACTGTTCACCTGGCAATATGTCCCGTGTATATTAAACCATCAGGGGAACACACTCTCCTCACTTATACTGTTCACCTGGCAACATGTCCCGTGCGTGTTAAACCATCAGGGGAACACACTCTCCTCACTTGTACTGTTCAGCTGGTAACATGTCCCGTGTATATTAAACCATCAGGGGAACACACTCTCCTCACTTATACTGTTCACCTGGTAACATGTCTCGTGTGTATTAAACAATCAGGGGAGCACACTCTCCTCACTTATACTGTTCACCTGGTAACATGTCCTGTGTATATTGAACCATCAGGGGAACACACTCTCCTCACTTATCCTGTTCACCTGGTGACATGTCTTGTGTGTATTAAACAATCAGGGGAGCACACTCTCCTCACTTATACTGTTCACCTGGTAACATGTCCTGTGTATATTGAACCATCAGGGGAACACACTCTCCTCACTTATCCTGTTCACCTGGTGACATGTCCCGTCAGTATTAAACAATCAGGGGAACACACTCTCCTCACTTATACTGTTCACCTGGCAATATGTCCCGTGTATATTAAACCATCAGGGGAACACACTCTCCTCACTTATACTGTTCACCTGGTAACATGTCCCGTGTGTATTAAACCATCAGGGGAACACACTCTCCTCACTTATACTGTTCACCTGGTAACATATCCCGTGTATATTAAACCATCAGGGGAACACACTCTCCTCACATATACTGTTCACCGGGTAACATGTCGCGTGTATATTAAACCATCAGGGGAACACTCTCTCCTCACATATACTGTTCACCTGGTAACATGTCCCGTGTATATTAAACCATCAGGGGAACACACTCTCCTCACTTATACTGTTTACCTGGTAACATGTCCTTTGAATATTTCACCATCAGGGGAAAAAATTCTGCTCACTTATACTGTTCACATGGTGACTTGTCCCGTGTGTATTAAACAATCAGGGGAACACAATCTCCTCACTTATACAGTTCACCCGGTGACATGTCCCGTGTGTTTTAAACAATCAGGGGAACACACTCTCCTCACTTATACTGTTCACCTGGTAACATGTCCAGTGTATATTAAACCGTCAGGGGAACACATTCTCCTCACTTATACTGTTCACCTGGTAACATGTCCTGTGTGCATTAAACAATCAGGGGAACACACTCTCCTCACTTATACTGTTCACCTGGAAACATGTCCTGTGAATATTAAACCATCAGGGGAAAGCACTCTCCTCACTTAGACTTTTCTCCTGGTAACATGTCCCGTGCGTATTAAACCATCAGGGGAACACACTCTCCTCACTTATACTGTTCATCTGCTAACATGTCCCGTGTATATTAAACCATCAGGGGAACACACTCTCCTCGCTTATACTGTTCACCTGGAAACATGTCCTGTGAATATTAAACCATCAGGGGAAAGCACTCTCCTCACTTAGACTTTTCTCCTGGTAACATGTCCCGTGCGTATTAAACCATCAGGGGAACACACTCTCCTCACTTATACTGTTCATCTGCTAACATTTCCCGTTAGTATTAAACCATCAGTGGAACACTCTCTCCTCACTTATACTCTTCACCTGGTAACATGTCCTGTTTGCATTAAGCCATCAGGGGAACACACTCTCCTCACTGAGACTGTTCATCTGGTAACATATCCTGTGTGTATTAAACCATCAGGGGAACACACTCTCCTCACTGAGACTGTTCATCTGGTAACATGTCCCGTCAGTATTAAACCATCAGGGGAACACACTCTCCTCACTTAAACTGTTCACCTGGAAACATGTCCCGTGAATATTAAACCATCAGGGGAAAGCACTCTCGTCACTTAGAATTTTCTCTTTTTAACATGTCCCGTGTGTTTTGAACAAACAGGGGAACACATTCTCCTCACTTATACTGTTCATCCGGTAACATGTCCCGTGTGTATTAAACAATCAGGGTACACACTCTCCTCACTAATACTGTTCACCTGGTAACATGTCCTGTGTATATTAAAACATCAATGGAACACACTGCCCTCACTTATGCTGTTCACCTGGTGACATGTCCTGTGTATATTAAAACATCAGGGGAACAGACGCTCCTCACTAACACTGTTCACATGGTAACATGTCCCGTGTGCATTAAACAATCAGGGGAGCACACTCTCCTCACTTACACTGTTCACCTGATAACATGTCCCGTGTGTATTAAACCATCAGGGGAACAAAATCTCCTCACTTATACTGTGCAACTGGTAACATACCCTGTGTATATTAAACCATCAGGGGAACACACTCTCCTCACTTATACTGTTCACCTGGTAACATGTCCCGTGTATATTAAACCATCAGGGGAACACACTCTCCTCATTTATACTGTCATCTGGTAACATGTCCCGTCATTATTAAACCATCAGGGGAACACACTCCCCTCACTTATACCGTTCACATGGTGACATGTCCCGTGTGTATTAAACAATCAGGGGAACAAACTCTCCTCACTTATACAGTTCACGCGGTGACATGTCCCGTGTGTATTAAACAAACAGGGGAACACACTCTCCTCACTTATACTGTTCACCTGGCAATATGTCCCGTGTATATTAAACCATCAGGGGAACACACTCTCCTCACTTATACTGTTCACCTGGTAACATGTCCCGTGTGTATTAAACCATCAGGGGAACACACTCTCCTCACTTATACTGTTCACCTGGTAACATATCCCGTGTATATTAAACCATCAGGGGAACACACTCTCCTCACATATACTGTTCACCGGGTAACATGTCGCGTGTATATTAAACCATCAGGGGAACACACTCTCCTCACATATACTGTTCACCTGGTAACATGTCCCGTGTATATTAAACCATCAGGGGAACACACTCTCCTCACTTATACTGTTTACCTGGTAACATGTCCTTTGAATATTTCACCATCAGGGGAAAAAATTCTGCTCACTTATACTGTTCACCTGGTAACATGTCCTGTGTGCATTAAACAATCAGGGGAAAACACTCTCCTCACTTACACTGTTCACCTGGTAACATGTCCCGTGTATATTAAACCATCAGGGGAACACACTCTCCTCGCTTATACTGTTCACCTGGAAACATGTCCTGTGAATATTAAACCATCAGGGGAAAGCACTCTCCTCACTTCGACTTTTCTCCTGGTAACATGTCCCGTGCGTATTAAACCATCAGGGGAACACACTCTCCTCACTTATACTGTTCATCTGCTAACATGTCCTGTTAGTATTAAACCATCAGTGGAACACTCTCTCCTCACTTATACTCTTCACCTGGTAACATGTCCTGTTTGCATTAAGCCATCAGGGGAACACACTCTCCTCACTGAGACTGTTCATCTGGTAACATATCCTGTGTGTATTAAACCATCAGGGGAACACACTCTCCTCACTGAGACTGTTCATCTGGTAACATGTCCCGTCAGTATTAAACCATCAGTAGAACACACTCTCCTCACTTAAACTGTTCACCTGGAAACATGTCCCGTGAATATTAAACCATCAGGGGAAAGCACTCTCGTCACTTAGAATTTTCTCTTTTTAACATGTCCCGTGCGTATTGAACAAACAGGGGAACACATTCTCCTCACTTATACTGTTCATCCGGTAACATGTCCCGTGTGTATTAAACAATCAGGGTACACACTCTCCTCACTAATACTGTTCACCTGGTAACATGTCCTGTGTATATTAAACCATCAATGGAACACACTGTCCTCACTTATACTGTTCACCTGGTGACATGTCCTGTGTATATTAAAACATCAGGGGAACACACTCTCCTCATTTATTCTGTCATCTGGTAACATGTCCCGTCATTATTAAACCATCAGGGGAACACACTCTCCTCACTTATACTGTTCACATGGTGACATGTCCCGTGTGTATTAAACAATCAGGGGAACAAACTCTCCTCACTTATACAGTTCACGCGGTGACATGTCCCGTGTGTATTAAACAAACAGGGGAACACACTCTCCTCACTTATACTGTTCACCTGGTAACATGTCCTGTGTATATTAAACCATCAGCGGAACACACTCTCCTCAATTATACTGTTCATCTGGTAACATGTCCCGTGCGTGTTAAACCATCAAGGGAACACACTCTCCTCACTAATCCTGTTCACCTGGTGACATGTCACGTGTATATTAAACCATCAGGGGAACACACTCTCCTCAATTACACTGTTCACCTGCTGACATGTCCCGGGTATATTAAAACATCAGGGGAACACACTCTCCTCACTTATACTGTTCACCTGGTGACATGTCCCGTGTGTATTAAACAATCAGGGGATCACACTCTCCTCAATTACACTGTTCACCTGCTGACATGTCCCGGGTATATTAAAACATCAGGGGAACACACTCTCCTCACTTATACTGTTCACCTGGCAACATGTCCCGTGAGCATTAAACAATCTGGGGAACACACTCTCCTCACTTATACTGTTCACCTGGTGACATGTCCCGTGTATATTAAACCATCAGGGGAACACACTCTCCTCACTTATACTGTTCACCTGGTAACATGTCCTGTGTGCATTAAACCATCAGAGGAACACACTCTCCTCACTTATACTGTTCATCTGGTAACATGTCCCGTCAGTATTAAACCATCAGGGGAACACACTCTCCTCACTTATACTGTTCACCTGGTGACATGTCCCGTGTGTATTAAACAATCAGGGGAACACATTCTCCTCACTTATACTGTTCACCTGGTAACATGTCCCGTGAGTATTAAACAATCAGGGGAACACATTCTCCTCACTTATACCGTTCACCTGGAAACATGTCCTGTGAATATTAAACCATCAGGGGAAAGCACTCTCCTCACTTAGACTTTTCTCCTGGTAACATGTCCCGAGTATATTAAACCATCAGGGGAAAGCCTTCTCCTCACTTATACTGTTCACCTGGTAACATGTCCCGTGCGTATTAAACCATCAGGGGAACACACTCTCCTCACTTATACTGTTCATCTGGTAACATGTCCCGTCAGTATTAAACCATCAGGGGAACACACTCTCCTCACTGAGACTGTTTATCTGGTAACATGTCCCGTCAGTATTAAACCATCAGGAGAACACATTCTCCTCACTTATACTGTTCACCTGGAAACATGTCACGTGAATATTAAACCATCAGGGGAAAGCACTCTGATCACTTAGACTTTTCTCTTTTTAACATATCCCGTGCGTATTAAACAATCAGGGGAACACATTCTCCTCACTTATACTGTTGACCTGGTAACATGTCCCGTGCGTATTTAACAAACAGGGGAACAAATTCTCCTCACTTACACGGTTCACCTGGTAACATGTCCCGAGCGTATTAAACAATCTGGGTACACACTCTCCTCACTAATACTGTTCACCTGGTAACATGTCCTGTGTATATTAAACCATCAATGGAACACACTGTCCTCACTTATACTGTTCACCTGGTAACATGTCCTGTGTATATTAAAACATCAGGGGAACAGACTCTCCTCACTTACACAGTTCACCTGGTAACATATCCCGTGTGCATTAAAGAATCAGGGGGCACACTCTCATCACTTATACTGTTCACCTGGTAACATGTCCCATGTGTATTAAACCATCAGGGGAACACAATCTCCTCACTTATACTGTTCAACTGGTAACATGCCATGTGTATATTAAACCATCAGGGGAACACACTCTCCTCACTTATACTGTTCACCTGGTAACATGTCCCGTGTATATTAAACGATCAGGGGAAAACACTCATCTCACTTATACTGTTCACCTGGTCAAATGTCCCGTGTATATTAATCCATCAGGGGAACACACTCTCCTCACTTATACTGTTCACCGGGTAACATGTCCCGTGTATATTAAACCATCAGGGGAACACACTCTCCTCACTTATACTGTTCACCTGGTAACATGTCCTTTGAATATTTAACCATCAGGGGAAATCATTCTGCTCACTTATCCTGTTCACATGGTGACATGTGCCGTGTGTATTAAACAATCAGGGGAACAGACTCTCCTCACTTATCCTGTTCACCTGGTGACATGTCCCGTCAGTATTAAACAATCAGGGGAACTCACTCTCCTCACTTATACTGTTCACCTGGCAATATGTCCCGTGTATATTAAACCATCAGGGGAACACACTCTCCTCACTTATACTGTTCACCTGGCAACATGTCCCGTGTATATTAAACCATCAGGGGAACAGTCTCTCCTCACTTATACTGATCACCTGGTAACATGTACCGTGTATATTAAACCATCAGGGGAACACACTCTCCTCACTTATACTGTTCACCTGGGAACATGTGCCGTGTATATTAAACCATCAGGGGAACACACTCTCCTCACTTATCCTGTTCACCTGGTGACATGTCCCGTCAGTATTAAACAATCAGGGGAACTCACTCTCCTCACTTATACTGTTCACCTGGCAATATGTCCCGTGTATATTAAACCATCAGGGGAACACACTCTCCTCACTTATACTGTTCACCTGGCAACATGTCCCGTGCGTGTTAAACCATCAGGGGAACACACTCTCCTCACTTATACTGTTCAGCTGGTAACATGTCCCGTGCATATTTAACCATCAGGGGAACACACTCTCCTCACTTATCCTGTTCACCTGGTGACATGTCTCTTGTGTATTAAACAATCAGGGGAGCACAATCTCCTCACTTATACTGTTCACCTGGTAACATGTCCTGTGTATATTGAACCATCAGGGGAACACACTCTCCTCACTTATCCTGTTCACCTGGTGACATGTCCCGTCAGTATTAAACAATCAGGGGAACACACTCTCCTCACTTATACTGTTCACCTGGCAATATGTCCCGTGTATATTAAACCATCAGGGGAACACACTCTCCTCACTTATACTGTTCACCTGGTAACATGTCCTGTGTGTATTAAACAATCAGGGGATCACACTCTCCTCACTTATACTGTTCACCTGGTAACATGTCCCGTGTGTATTAAACAATCAGGGGAACACACTCTCCTCACTTATACTGTTCACCTGGTAACATGTCCCGTGAGTATTAAACAATCAGGGGAACACACTCTCCTCACTTATACTGTTCACCTGATAGCATGTCCCGTGTACATTAAACCATCAGGGGAACACACTCTCCTCACTTATACTGTTCACCTGGCAACATGTCCCGTGCGTGTTAAACCATCAGGGGAACACACTCTCCTCACTTATACTGTTCACCTGGAAACATGTCCTGTGAATATTAAACCATCAGGGGAAAGCACTCTCCTCACTTATACCGTTCACCTGGAAACATGTCCTGTGAATATTAAACCATCAGGGGAAAGCACTCTCCTCACTTAGACTTTTCTCCTGGTAACATGTCCCGTGCGTATTAAACCATCAGGGGAACACACTCTCCTCACTTATACTGTTCATCTGGTAACATCTCCCGTCAGTATTAAACCATCAGGGGAACACACTCTCCTCACTGAGACTGTTTATCTGGTAACACGTCCCGTCAGTATTAAACCATCAGGAGAACACACTCTCCTCACTTATACTGTTCACCTGGAAACATGTCCCGTGAATATTAAACCATCAGGGGAAAGCACTCTCCTCACTTAGACTTTTCTCCTGGTAACATGTCCCGTGTATATTAAACCATCAGGGGAACAAACTCTCCTCACTTATACTGTTCATCTGGTAACATGCCGTGTCTGTATTAAACAATCAGGGGAACACACTCTCCTCACTGAGTCTGTTCATCTGGTAACATGTCCTGTCAGTATTAAACCATCAGGGGAACACACTCTCCTCACTTATACAGTTCACTTGGTGACATGTCCCGTGCATATTAAAACATCAGGGGTACACACTCTCCTCACTTATACGGTTCACCTGGAAACATGTCCCGTGAATATTAAACCATCAGGGGAAAGCACTCTCCTCACTTAGACTTTTCTCTTGGTAACATATCCCGTGTATATTAAACCATCAGGAGAACACACTCTCCTCACTTACACTGTTCACCTGGAAACATGTCCCGTGAATATTAAACCATCAGGGGAAAGCCCTCTCCTCACTTATACTGTTCACCTGGAAACATGTCCCGTGAATATTAAACCATCAGGGGAAAGCACTCTCCTCACTTATACTGTTCACCTGGTAACATGTCCCGTGCGTATTAAACAAACAGGGGAACACATTCTCCTCACTTGTACTGTTCACCTGGTAACATGTCCCGTGTGTATTAAACAATCAGGGGAACACATTTCCCTCACTTATCCTGTTCACTTGGTAACATGTCCCTTGCGTATTAAAAAAACAGGAGAACACATTCTCCTCACTTATACTGTTCATCTGGTAACATGTCCCGTGCGTTTTAAACAATCAGGGGAACACACTCTCCTCACTTATACTGTTCACCTGGTAACATGTCCTGTGTATATTAAAACATCAGGGGAACACACTCTCCTCACTTATACTGTTCACCTGGTAACATGTCCCGTGTATATTAAAACATCAGGGGAACACACTCTCCTCACTTATACTGTTCAACTGGTAACGTGCCCTGTGTATATTAAACCATCAGGGGAACACAATCTCCTCACATATACTGTTTACCTGGGAACATGTCCCGTGTATATTAAACCATCAGGGGAACACACTGTCCTCACTTATACTGTTGACCTGGTAACATATCCCGTGTATGTAAAACCATCAGGGGAACACACTCTCCTCACTTACACAGTTCACCTGGTAAAATGTCCTGTGTGCATTAAACCATCAGGGGAACACACTCTCCTCACTTTTACTGTTCATCAGGTAACATGTCCCGTGTATATTAAACCAGCAGGGGAACACACTCTCCTCACTTATACTTTTCATCAGGTAACATGTCCCGTGTGTATTAAACAATCAGGGCAACACACTCTCCTCACTTTTACTGTTCACCTGGTGACATGTCCTGTGTGTATTGAACCATCAGGGGAACACACTCTCCTCACCTATACTGTTCATGTGGTAACTTGTCCCCTGTATATTAAACCATCAGGGGAACACACTCTCCTCACTTATACAGTTCATTTGGTAACATGTCCCCTGCATATTAAACCATCAGGGGAACACACTCTCCTCACTTATACTGTTCACATGGTAAAATGTCCCGTGTTTATTAAACCATCAGGGGAACACACTCTCCTCATTTATACTGTTCACTTGCTAACATGTCCTGTGTGTATTAAACCATCAGGGGAACACACTCTCCTCACTTATACTGTTCACTTGGTAACATTTCCCGTGTTTATTAAACCATCAGGGGAACACACTCTCCTCACTTATACTGTTCACTTGGTAACATGTCCCGTGTTGATTAAACCATCAGGGGAACACACTCTCCTCACTTATACTGTTCACTTGGTAACATGTCCTGTGTATAATAAACCATCAGGTGAACACACTCTCCTCACTTATACTGTTCACTTGGTAACATGTCCCGTGTTTATTAAACCATCAGGGGAACACACTCTCCTCACTTATACTGTTCACTTGGTAACATGTCCCGTGTTTATTAAACCATCAGGGGAACACACTCTCCTCACTTATACTGTTCACTTGGTTATATGTCCTGTGTATATTAAACCATCAGGTGAACACACTCTCCTCACTTATACTGTTCACCTGGTAACATGTCCTTTGAATATTTAACCATCAGGGGAAAACATTCTGCTCACTTATACTGTTCACATGGTGACATGTCCCGTGTGTATGAAACAATCAGGGGAACACACTCTCCTCACTTATACTGTTCCCCGGTGACATGTCCCGTGTGTATTAAACAATCAGGGGAACACACTATCCTCACTTATACTGTTCACCTGGTGACATGTCCCATCAGTATTAAACAATCAGGGGAACACACTCTCCTCACTTATACTGTTCACCTGGCAACATGTCCCATGTATATTAAACCATCAGGGGAACACACTCTCCACACTTATAATGTTCACCTGGTAACATGTCCCGTGTATATTAAACCATCAGGGGAACACACTCTCCTCACTGATACTGTTCACCTGGTAACATGTCCCGGGGATATTAAAACATCTGGGGAACACACTCTCCTCACTTATGCTCTTCACCTGGTAACATGTCCCGTGTGTATTAACCCATCAGGTGAACACACTCGCCTCACTTATGCTGTTCATCTGGTAACATGTCCCGTGAATATTAAACCATCAGGGGAACACACTCTCCTCACTTATACTGTTCACCTGGTAACATGTCCCGTGTATATTAAACCATCAGGGGAACACACTCTCCTCACTTATACT
The DNA here is from genome assembly GCF_036365525.1 of Heterodontus francisci. Taxonomy (NCBI): domain Eukaryota; kingdom Metazoa; phylum Chordata; class Chondrichthyes; order Heterodontiformes; family Heterodontidae; genus Heterodontus; species Heterodontus francisci. The sequence continues at coordinate 726,310 of NW_027142022.1, read as the reverse complement.
GTTCTGCTGGTAACATGTCCCGTGCGTGTTAAACCATCAGGGGAACACATTCTCCTCACATATACTGTTCACCTGGTAACATGTCCCGTGTATATTAAACCATCAGGGGAACACACTCTCCTCACTTATCCTGTTCACCTGGTGACATGTCTCGTGTGTATTAAACAATCAGGGGAGCACACTCTCCTCACTTATACTGTTCACCTGGTAACATGTCCTGTGTATATTGAACCATCAGGGGAACACACTCTCCTCACTTATCCTGTTCACCTGGTGACATGTCCCGTCAGTATTAAACAATCAGGGGAACACACTCTCCTCACTTATACTGTTCACCTGGTAACATGTCCCGTGTGTATTAAACAATCAGCGGATCACACTCTCCTCACTTATACTGTTCACCTGGTAACATGTCCCGTGTGTATTAAACAATCAGGGGATCACACTCTCCTCACTTATACTGTTCACCTGGTAACATGTCCCGTGAGTATTAAACAATCAGGGGAACACACTCTCCTCACTTATACTGTTCACCTGGCAACATGTCCCGTGCGTGTTAAACCATCAGGGGAACACACTCTCCTCACTTATACTGTTCACCTGGCAACATGTCCCGTGCGTGTTAAACCATCAGGGGAACACACTCTCCTCACTTATACTGTTCACCTGGAAACATGTCCCGTGAATATTAAACCATCAGGGGAAAGCACTCTCCTCACTTAGACTTTTCTCCTGGTAACATGGCCCGTGAAGATTAAACCATCAGGGGAACAAACTCTCCTCACTTATACTGTTCATCTGGTAACATGCCGTGTCTGTATTAAACAATCAGGGGAAAACACTCTCCTCACTGAGACTGTTCATCTGGTAACATGTCCTGTCAGTATTAAACCATCAGGGGTACACACTCTCCTCACTTATACGGTTCACCTGGAAACATGTCCCGTGAATATTAAACCATCAGGGGAAAGCACTCTCCTCACTTAGACTTTTCTCTTAGTAACATATCCCGTGTATATTAAACCATCAGGAGAACACACTCTCCTCACTTACACTGTTCACCTGGAAACATGTCCCGTGAATATTAAACCATCAGGGGAAAGCACTCTCCTCACTTTTACTGTTCACCTGGAAACATGTCCCGTGAATATTAAACCATCAGGGGAAAGCACTCTCCTCACTTATACTGTTCACCTGGTAACATGTCCCGTGCGTATTAAACAAACAGGGGAACACATTCTCCTCACTTGTACTGTTCACCTGGTAACATGTCCTGTGTGTATTAAACAATCAGGGGAACACATTCCCCTCACTTATCCTGTTCACTTGGTAACATGTCCCTTGCGTATTGAAAAAACAGGAGAACACATTCTCCTCACTTATACTGTTCATCTGGTAACATGTCCCGTGCGTATTAAACAATCAGGGGAACACACTCTCCTCACTTATACTGTTCACCTGGTAACATGTCCTGTGTATATTAAAACATCAGGGGAACACACTCTCCTCACTTATACTGTTCACCTGGTAACATGTCCCGTGTATATTAAAACATCAGGGGAACACACTCTCCTCACTTATACTGTTCAACTGGTAACATGCCCTGTGTATATTAAACCATCAGGGGAACACAATCTCCTCACTTATACTGTTTACCTGGGAACATGTCCCGTGTATATTAAACCATCAGGGGAACACACTGTCCTCACTTATACTGTTGACCTGGTAACATATCCCGTGTATGTAAAACCATCAGGGGAACACACTCTCCTCACTTACACAGTTCACCTGGTAAAATGTCCTGTGTGCATTAAACCATCAGGGGAACACACTCTCCTCACTTTTACTGTTCATCAGGTAACATGTCCCCTGTATATTAAACCATCAGGGGAACACACTCTCCTCACTTATACTGTTCATCAGGTAACATGACCCGTGTGTATTAAACAATCAGGGCAACACACTCTCCTCACTTTTACTGTTCACCTGGTGACATGTCCTGTGTGTATTGAACCATCAGGGGAATACACTCTCCTCACTTATACTGTTCATGTGGTAACATGTCCCCTGTATATTAAACCATCAGGGGAACACACTCTCCTCACTTATACAGTTCATTTGGTAACATGTCCCCTGCATATTAAACCATCAGGGGAACACACTCTCCTCACTTATAGTGTTCACCTGGTAACATGTCCCGTGTTTATTAAACCATCAGGGGAACACACTCTCCTCATTTATACTGTTCACTCGGTAACATGTACTGTGTGTATTAAACCATCAGGGGAACACACTCTCCTCACTTATACTGTTCACTTGGTAACATGTCCCGTGTTTATTAAACCATCAGGGGAACACACTCTCCTCACTTACACTGTTCACTGGGTAACATGTCCCGTGTTTATTAAACCATCAGGGGAACACACTCTCCTCACTTATACTGTTCACTTGGTAACATGTCCTGTGTATATCAAACCATCAGGGGAACACACTCTCCTCACTTATACTGTTCACCTGGTAACATGTCCTTTGAATATTTAACCATCAGGGGAAAACATTCTGCTCACTTATACTGTTCACATGGTGACATGTCCCGTGTGTATGAAACAATCGGGAACACACTCTCCTCACTTATAATGTTCCCCGGTGACATGTCCCGTGTGTATTAAACAATCAGGGGAACACACTATCCTCACTTATACTGTTCACCTGGTGACATGTCCCATCAGTATTAAACAATCAGGGGAACACACTCTCCTCATTTATACTGTTCACCTGGCAACATGTCCCATGTATATTAAACCATCAGGGGAACAAACACTCCTCACTTATACTGTTCACCTGGTAACATGTCCAGTCTATATTAAACCATCAGGGGAACACACTCTCCTCACTTATACTGTTCACCTGGTAACATGTCCCGGGTATATTAAAACATCTGGGGAACACACTCTCCTCACTTATGCTCTTCAACTGGTAACATGTCCCGTGTGTGTAAAACCATCAGGGGAACACACTCTCCTCACTTATACTTTTCACCTGGTAACATGTCCCGTGAGTGTTAAACAATCTGGGGAACACACTCTCCTCACTTATACTGTTCACCTGGTGACATGTCCCGTCTGTATTAACCCATCAGGTGAACACACTCGCCTCACTTATGCTGTTCATCTGGTAACATGTCCCGTGAATATTAAACCATCAGGGGAACACACTCTCCTCACTTATACTGTTCACCTGGTAACATGTCCCGTGTATATTAAACCATCAGGGGAACACACTCTCCTCACTTATACTGTTCTGCTGGTAACATGTCCCGTGCGTGTTAAACCATCAGGGGAACACATTCTCCTCACATATACTGTTCACCTGGTAACATGTCCCGTGTATATTAAACCATCAGGGGAACACACTCTCCTCACTTATACTGTTCACCTGGTAACTTGACCCGTGCGTGTTCAACCATCAGGGGAACACAATCTCCTCACATATACTGTTCACCTGGTGAAATGTCCCGTGTGTATTAAACCATCAGGGGAACACACTCTCCTCACATATGCTGTTCACCTGGTGAAATGTCCCGTGTGTATTAAACAATCAGACGAACACACTCTCCTCACTTATACTGTTCACCTGGTAACATGTCCTGTGTATATTAAACCATCAGGGGATCACACTCTCCTCACTTATACAGTTCACCTGGTAACCTGTCCCGTGATTATTAAACAATCAGGGGAAAACACTCTCCTCACTGATACTGTTCACCTGGTAACTTGTCCTTTGGATATTTAACCATCAGGGGAAAACATTCTGCTCACTTATACTGTTCACCTGGTAACATGTCCTGTGTATATTAAACAATCAGGGGAACACACTCTCCTCACTTATACTGTTCACCCGGTGACATGTCCCGTGTGTATTAAACAATCAGACGAACACACTCTCCTCACTTATACTGTTCACCTGGTAACATGTCCTGTGTATATTAAACAATCAGGGGAACACACTCTCCTCACTTATACTGTTCACCCGGTGACATGTCCCGTGTGTATTAAACAATCAGACGAACACACTCTCCTCACTTATACTGTTCACCTGGTAACATGTCCCGTGTGTATTAAACTATCAGACGAACACACTCTCCTCACTTATACTGTTCACCTGGTAACATGTCCCGTCAGTATTAAACAATCAGGGGAAAACACTCTCCTCAATTATACTGTTCACCTGGTAACATGTCCCGTGTATATTAAACCATCAGGGGAACACACTCTCCTCACTTATACTGTTCACCTGGTAACATGTCCCGTCATTATTAAACAATCAGGGGAACACACTCTCCTCACTTTTACTGTTCACCTGGTGACATGTCCGGTGTGTATTAAACCATCAGGGGAACACATTCTCCTCACTTATACTGTTCATCTGGTAACATGTCCTTTGCATATTTAATCATCAGGGGAAATCATTCTGCTCACATATACTGTTCACCTGGTGACATGTCCCGTGTGTATTAAACAATCAGGGGAACACACTCTCCTCACTTATACTTTTTACCCGGTGACATGTCCCGTGTGTATTAAACAATCAGGGGAACACACTCTCCTCACTTATACTGTTCACCCGATGACATGTCCCGTGTGTATTAAACAATCAGGGGAACACACTCTCCTCAATTATACTGTTCACCTGCTGACATGTTCCGGGTATATTAAAACATCAGGGGAACAGACTCTCCTCACTTAAACTGTTCACCTGGTAACATGTCCCGTGAGTATTAAACAATCAGGGGAACACACTCTCCTCACTGATACTGTTCACCTGGTGACATGTCCCGTGTATATTAAACCATCAGGGGAACACACTCTCCTCACTTATACTGTTCACCTGGTAACATGTCCCGTGTATGTTAAACCATCAGGGGAACACACTCTCCTCACTTATACTGTTCAGCTGGTAACATGTCCTGTGTGCATTAAACCATCAGAGGAACACACTCTCCTCACTTATACTGTTGATCTGGTAACATGTCCCGTTTATATTAAACCATCAGGTGAACACACTCTCCTCACTTATACTGTTCACCTGGTAACATGTCCCGTGTATATTAAACCATCAGGGGAACACACTCTCCTCACTTATACTGTTCACCTGGTAACATGTCCCGTGTATATTAAACCATCAGGGGAACACACTCTCCTCACTTATACTGTTCAGCTGGTAACATGTCCTGTGTGCATTAAACCATCAGAGGAACACACTGTCCTCACTTATACTGTTCACCTGGTAACATGTCCTTTGCATATTAAACCATCAGGGGAAAACATTCTGCTCACTTATACTGTTCACCTGGTGACATGTCCCGTGTGTATTAAGCAATCAGGGGAACACACTCTCCTCACTTATACTGTTCACCTGGTAACATGTCCTGTGTATATTAAACCATCAGGGGAACACACTCTCCTCAATTATACTGTTCACCAGGTAACATGTCCCGTGCGTGTTAAACCATCAGGGGAACACACTCTCCTCACTTATACTGTTCACCTGGTAACATGTCCCGTGAGTATTAAACAATCAGGGGAAAAAACTATCCTCACTTATACTATTCACCAGATAATATGTCCAGTGTATATTAAACCATCAGGGGAACACATTCACCTCACTTATACTGCTCACCTGGTAACATGTCCAGTTTGTATTAAACAATCAGGGGAATACACACTCCTCACTTATACTGTTCACCTGGTAACATGTCCCGTGTACATTAAACCATCAGGGGAACACACTCTCCTCACTTATACTGTTCACCTGGTAACATGTCCCGTGTAAAATAAACAATCAGGGGAACACACTCTCCTCACTTATACTGTTCACCTGGTAACATGTCCCGTGTGTATTAAACCATCAGGGGAACACACTCTCCTCACTTATACTGTTCACCTGGTAACATGTCCCGTGTAAAATAAACAATCAGGGGAACACACTCTCCTCACTTATACTGTTCACCTGGTAACATGTCCCGTGTGTATTGAACAATCAGGGGAACGCACTCTCCTCACTTATACTGTTCACCTGGTGAAATGTCCCGTGTGTATTAAACAATCAAGGGAACACACTCTCCTCACTTATACTGTTCATCTGGTAACATGTCCCGTGTATATTAAACCATCAGGGGAACACACACTCCTCACTTATACTGTTCACCTGGTGAAATGTCCCGTGTGTATTAAACAATCAGGGGAACACACTCTCCTCACTTACACTGTTCACCTGGTGACATGTCCCGTGTATATTAAACCATCAGGGGAACACACTCTCCTCAATTATGCTGTTCACCTGCTGACATGTCCCGGGTATATTAAAACATCAGGGGAACACACTCTCCTCACTTATACTGTTCACCTGGTAACATATCCCGTGCATATAAAACCATCAGGGGAACAGACTCTCCTCACTTACAAAGTTCACCTGGTAACATGTCCCGTGTATATTAAACAATCAGGGGAACACACTCTCCTCACTTATACTGTTCACCTGGTAACATGTCCTGTGTGCATTAAACCATCAGAGAAACACACTCTCCTCACTTACAAAGTTCACCTGGTAACATGTCCCGTGTATATTAAACCATCAGGGGAACACACTCTCCTCACTGATACTGTTCATCTGGTAACATGTCCCGTCAGTCTTAAACCATCAGGGGAACACACTCTCCTCACTTATACTGTTCATCTGGTACATGTCCCGTGCGTATTAAACAATCAGGGGAACACACTCTACTCACTTATACAGTTCACCTGGTGACATGTCCCGTGTGTATTAAACAATCAGGGGAACACACTCTCCTCACTTACACTGTTCACCTGGTAACATGTCCCGTGTGTATTAAACAATCAGGGGAACACACTCTCCTCATTTATACTGTTCACCTGGTAACATGCCCCGTGTATATTAAACAATCAGGGGAACACACTCTCCTCACTTATACTTTTCACCTGGGAACATGTCCCGTGTGCATTAAACCATCAGGGGAACACACTCTCCTCACTTATACTGTTCAACTGGTAACATGTCCTGTGTGTATTGAACAATCAGGGGAACGCACTCTCCGCACTTATACTGTTCACCTGGTGACATGTCCAGTGTGTATTAAACAATCAGGGGAACACACTCTCCTCACTTATACTGTTCATCTGGTAACATGTCCCGTGTATATTAAACCATCAGGGGAACACACTTTCCTCACTTATACTGTTCACCTGGTGAAATGTCCCGTGTGTATTAAACAATCAGGGGAACACACTCTCCTCACTTATTCTTTTCACCTGGTGACATGTCCCCTGTATATTAAACCATCAGGGGAACACACTCTCCTCAATTATACTGTTCACCTGCTGACATGTCCCGTGTATATTAAAACATCAGGGGAACACACTCTCCTCACTTATACTGTTCACCTGGTAACATGTCCCGTGCGTGTTAAACCATCAGGGGAACACACTCTCCTCACATATACTGTTCACCTGGTGACATGTCCCGTGTGTATTAAACAATCAGGGGAACACACTCTCCTCACATATACTGTTCACCTGGTGACATGTCCCGTGTGTATTAAACAATCAGGGGAACACACTCTGCTCAATTATACTGTTCACCTGGTAACATGTCCCGTGTGTATTAAACAATCAGGGGATCACACTCTCCTCAATTATACTCTTCACCTGGTAACATGTCCCGTGTGTATTAAATAATCAGGGGAACACACGCTCCTCATTTATACTGTTCACCTGGTAACATGTCCCGTGTATATTAAACAATCAGGGGAACACACTCTCCTCACTTATACTTTTCACCTGGGAACATGTCCCGTGTGCATTAAACCATCAGGGGAACACACTCTCCTCACTTATACTGTTCAACTGGTGACATGTCCCCTGTATATTAAACCATCAGGGGAACACACTCTCCTCAATTATACTGTTCACCTGCTGACATGTCCCCCGTATATTAAAACATCAGGGGAACACACTCTCCTCACTTATACTGTTCACCTGGTAACATGTCCCGTGCGTGTTAAACCATCAGGGGAACACACTCTCCTCACATATACTGTTCACCTGGTGACATGTCCCGTGTGTATTAAACAATCAGGGGAACACACTCTCCTCACATATACTGTTCACCTGGTGACATGTCCCGTGTGTATTAAACAATCAGGGGAACACACTCTGCTCAATTATACTGTTCACCTGGTAACATGTCCCGTGTGTATTAAACAATCAGGGGATCACACTCTCCTCAATTATACTCTTCACCTGGTAACATGTCCCGTGTGTATTAAACAATCAGGGGAACACACTCTCCTCATTTATACTGTTCACCTGGTAACATGTCCCGTGTATATTAAACAATCAGGGGAACACACTCTCCTCACTTATACTTTTCACCTGGGAACATGTCCCGTGTGCATTAAACCATCAGGGGAACACACTCTCCTCACTTATACTGTTCAACTGGTAACATGTCCTGTGTGTATTGAACAATCAGGGGAACGCACTCTCCTCACTTATACTGTTCACCTGGTGACATGTCCTGTGTGTATTAAACAATCAGGGGAACACACTCTCCTCACTTATACTTTTCATCTGGTAACATGTCCCGTGTATATTAAACCATCAGGGGAACACACTTTCCTCACTTATACTGTTCACCTGGTGAAATGTCCCGTGTGTATTAAACAATCAGGGGAACACACTCTCCTCACTTATACTTTTCACCTGGTGACATGTCCCGTGTGTATTAAACCATCAGGGGAACACACTCTCCTCAATTATGCTGTTCACCTGCTGACATGCCCCGTGTATATTAAAACATCAGTGGAACACACTCTCCTCACTTATACTGTTCACCTGGTAACATGTCCCGTGCGTGTTATACCATCAGGGGAACACACTCTCCTCACATATACTGTTCACCTGCTGACATGTCCCGTGTGTATTAAACAATCATGGGAACACACTCTCCTCACATATACTGTTCACCTGGTGACATGTCCCGTGTGTATTAAACAATCAGGGGAACACACTCTGCTCAATTATACTGTTCACCTGGTAACATGTCCCGTGTGTATTAAACAATCAGGGGATCACAATCTCCTCAATTATACTCTTCACCTGGTAACATGTCCCGTGTATATTAAACCATCAGGGCAACACACTCTCCTCACTTATACTGTTCCCCTGGTAACATGTCCCGTGAATATTAAACTTCAGGGGAAAGCACTCTCCTCACTTATACTGTTCACCTGGTAACATGTCCCGTGTGCATTAAACCATCAGAGGAACACTCTCTCCTCACTTATACTGTTCACCTGGTAACATGTCCTGTGTGCATTAAACCATCAGAGAAACACACTCTCCTCACTTATACTGTTCATCTGGTAACATGTCCCGTCAGTCTTAAACCATCAGGGGAACACACTCTCCTCACTTATACTGTTCATCTGGTAACATGTCCCGTGCGTATTAAACAATCAGGGGAACACACTCTACTCACTTATACTGTTCACCTGGTGACATGTCCCGTGTGTATTAAACAATCAGGGCAACACACTCTCCTCATTTATACTGTTGACCCGGTGACATGTCCCGTGTGTATTAAACAATCAGGGGAACACACTCTCCTCACTTATACTGTTCACCTGGTAACATGTCCTTTGCATATTTAATCATCAGGGGAAATCATTCTGCTCACTTATACTGTTCACCTGGTGACATGTCCCGTGTGTATTAAACAATCAGGGGAACACACTCTCCTCACTTATACTGTTCACCCGATGACATGTCCCGTGTGTATTAAACAATCAGGGGAACACACTCTCCTCACTTATACTGTTCACCTGGTAACATGTCCCGTGCATGTTAAACCATCAGGGGAACACACTCTCCACAGTTATACTGTTCACCTGGTGAAATGTCCCGTCAGTATTAAACAATCAGGGGAACACACTCTCCTCAATTATACTGTTCACCTGGTAACATGTCACGTGCGTGTTAGACCATCAGGGGAACACACTCTCCTCACTTATACTGTTAACCTGGTAACATGTCCCGTGTATATGAAACCATCAGGGGAATACACTCTCCTCACTTATACTGTTCAGCTGGTAACATGTCCCGTGTGCATTAAACAATCAGGGGAACACACATTCCTCACTTATACTGTTCACCTGGCAACATGTCCCGTGTATATGAAACAATCAGGGGAACACACTCTCCTCACTTATACTTTTCACCTGGGAACATGTCCCGTGCGTGTTAAACCATCAGGGGAACACACTCTCCTCACATATACAGTTCACCTGGTGACATGACCCGACTGTATTAAACAATCAGGGGAACACACTCTCCTCACTTATACTGTTCACCTGGTAACATGTCCCGTGTGTATTAAACAATCAGGGGATCACACTCTCCTCAATTATACTCTTCACCTGGTAACATGTCCCGTGTGTATTAAACAATCAGGGGAACACACTCTCCTCATTTATACTGTTCACCTGGTAACATGTCCCGTGTATATTAAACAATCAGGGGAACACACTCTCCTCACTTATACTTTTCACCTGGGAACATGTCCCGTGTGCATTAAACCATCAGGGGAACACACTCTCCTCACTTATACTGTTCAACTGGTAACATGTCCTGTGTGTATTGAACAATCAGGGGAACGCACTCTCCTCACTTATACTGTTCACCTGGTGACATGTCCTGTGTGTATTAAACAATCAGGGGAACACACTCTCCTCACTTATACTTTTCATCTGGTAACATGTCCCGTGTATATTAAACCATCAGGGGAACACACTTTCCTCACTTATACTGTTCACCTGGTGAAATGTCCCGTGTGTATTAAACAATCAGGGGAACACACTCTCCTCACTTATACTTTTCACCTGGTGACATGTCCCGTGTGTATTAAACCATCAGGGGAACACACTCTCCTCAATTATGCTGTTCACCTGCTGACATGCCCCGTGTATATTAAAACATCAGTGGAACACACTCTCCTCACTTATACTGTTCACCTGGTAACATGTCCCGTGCGTGTTATACCATCAGGGGAACACACTCTCCTCACATATACTGTTCACCTGCTGACATGTCCCGTGTGTATTAAACAATCATGGGAACACACTCTCCTCACATATACTGTTCACCTGGTGACATGTCCCGTGTGTATTAAACAATCAGGGGAACACACTCTGCTCAATTATACTGTTCACCTGGTAACATGTCCCGTGTGTATTAAACAATCAGGGGATCACAATCTCCTCAATTATACTCTTCACCTGGTAACATGTCCCGTGTATATTAAACCATCAAGGCAACACACTCTCCTCACTTATACTGTTCCCCTGGTAACATGTCCCGTGAATATTAAACTTCAGGGGAAAGCACTCTCCTCACTTATACTGTTCACCTGGTAACATGTCCCGTGTGCATTAAACCATCAGAGGAACACTCTCTCCTCACTTATACTGTTCACCTGGTAACATGTCCTGTGTGCATTAAACCATCAGAGAAACACACTCTCCTCACTTATACTGTTCATCTGGTAACATGTCCCGTCAGTCTTAAACCATCAGGGGAACACACTCTCCTCACTTATACTGTTCATCTGGTAACATGTCCCGTGCGTATTAAACAATCAGGGGAACACACTCTACTCACTTATACTGTTCACCTGGTGACATGTCCCGTGTGTATTAAACAATCAGGGCAACACACTCTCCTCATTTATACTGTTGACCCGGTGACATGTCCCGTGTGTATTAAACAATCAGGGGAACACACTCTCCTCACTTATACTGTTCACCTGGTAACATGTCCTTTGCATATTTAATCATCAGGGGAAATCATTCTGCTCACTTATACTGTTCACCTGGTGACATGTCCCGTGTGTATTAAACAATCAGGGGAACACACTCTCCTCACTTATACTGTTCACCCGATGACATGTCCCGTGTGTATTAAACAATCAGGGGAACACACTCTCCTCACTTATACTGTTCACCTGGTAACATGTCCCGTGCATGTTAAACCATCAGGGGAACACACTCTCCACAGTTATACTGTTCACCTGGTGAAATGTCCCGTCAGTATTAAACAATCAGGGGAACACACTCTCCTCAATTATACTGTTCACCTGGTAACATGTCACGTGCGTGTTAGACCATCAGGGGAACACACTCTCCTCACTTATACTGTTCACCTGGTAACATGTCCCGTGTATATGAAACCATCAGGGGAATACACTCTCCTCACTTATACTGTTCACCTGGTAACATGTCCCGTGCGTGTTATACCATCAGGGGAACACACTCTCCTCACATATACTGTTCACCTGCTGACATGTCCCGTGTGTATTAAACAATCATGGGAACACACTCTCCTCACATATACTGTTCACCTGGTGACATGTCCCGTGTGTATTAAACAATCAGGGGAACACACTCTGCTCAATTATACTGTTCACCTGGTAACATGTCCCGTGTGTATTAAACAATCAGGGGATCACAATCTCCTCAATTATACTCTTCACCTGGTAACATGTCCCGTGTATATTAAACCATCAAGGCAACACACTCTCCTCACTTATACTGTTCCCCTGGTAACATGTCCCGTGAATATTAAACTTCAGGGGAAAGCACTCTCCTCACTTATACTGTTCACCTGGTAACATGTCCCGTGTGCATTAAACCATCAGAGGAACACTCTCTCCTCACTTATACTGTTCACCTGGTAACATGTCCTGTGTGCATTAAACCATCAGAGAAACACACTCTCCTCACTTATACTGTTCATCTGGTAACATGTCCCGTCAGTCTTAAACCATCAGGGGAACACACTCTCCTCACTTATACTGTTCATCTGGTAACATGTCCCGTGCGTATTAAACAATCAGGGGAACACACTCTACTCACTTATACTGTTCACCTGGTGACATGTCCCGTGTGTATTAAACAATCAGGGCAACACACTCTCCTCATTTATACTGTTGACCCGGTGACATGTCCCGTGTGTATTAAACAATCAGGGGAACACACTCTCCTCACTTATACTGTTCACCTGGTAACATGTCCTTTGCATATTTAATCATCAGGGGAAATCATTCTGCTCACTTATACTGTTCACCTGGTGACATGTCCCGTGTGTATTAAACAATCAGGGGAACACACTCTCCTCACTTATACTGTTCACCCGATGACATGTCCCGTGTGTATTAAACAATCAGGGGAACACACTCTCCTCACTTATACTGTTCACCTGGTAACATGTCCCGTGCATGTTAAACCATCAGGGGAACACACTCTCCACAGTTATACTGTTCACCTGGTGAAATGTCCCGTCAGTATTAAACAATCAGGGGAACACACTCTCCTCAATTATACTGTTCACCTGGTAACATGTCACGTGCGTGTTAGACCATCAGGGGAACACACTCTCCTCACTTATACTGTTCACCTGGTAACATGTCCCGTGTATATGAAACCATCAGGGGAATACACTCTCCTCACTTATACTGTTCAGCTGGTAACATGTCCCGTGTGCATTAAACAATCAGGGGAACACACTCTCCTCACTTATACTGTTCACCTGGCAACATGTCCCGTGTATACGAAACAATCAGGGGAACACACTCTCCTCACTTATACTTTTCACCTGGGAACATGTCCCGTGCGTGTTAAACCATCAGGGGAACACACTCTCCTCACATATACAGTTCACCTGGTGACATGACCCGACTGTATTAAACAATCAGGGGAACACACTCTCCTCACTTATACTGTTCACCTGGTAACATGTCCCGTGTGTATTAAACAATCAGGGGAACTCACTCTCCTCACTTATAATGTTCAGCTGGTAACATGTCCCGTGAGTATTAAACAATCAGGGGATCACACTCTCCTCAATTATACTGTTCACCTGGTAACATGTCCCGTGTATATTAAACCATCAGGGGAACACACTCTCCTCAGTTATACTGTTCATCTGGTAACATGTACCGTGAATATTAAAATTCAGGGGAAAGCACTCTCCTCACTTATACTGTTCACCTGGTAACATGTCCCGTGTGCATTAAACCATCAGGGGAACACACTCCCCTCACTTATACTGTTCACCTGGCAACATGTCCCGTGAGTATTAAACCTTCAGGGGAAGACACTCTCCTCACTTACACTGTTCACCTGGTAACATGTCCCGTGTGCATTAGACCATCAGAGGAACACTCTCTCCTCACTTATACTGTTCACCTGGTAACATGTCCTGTGTGCATTAAATCATCAGGGGAACACACTCTCCTCACTTATACTTTTCACCTCGTGACATGTCCCGTCAGTATTAAACAATCAGGGGAACACACTCTCCTCAATTCTACTCTTCACCTGGTGACATGTCCCGGGTATATTAAACAATCAGGGGAACACACACTCCTCACTTATACTGTTCACCTGGTAACATGTCCCGTGTGTATTAAACCATCAGGGGATCACGCTCTCCTCACTTATACTGTTCACCTGGTAACATGTCCTGTGTGCATTCAATCATCAGGGGAACACACTCTCCTCACTTATACTGTTCACCTCGTGACATGTCCCGTCAGTATTAAACAATCAGGGGAACACACTCTCCTCAATTCTACTCTTCACGTGGTGACATGTCCCGGGTATATTAAACAATCAGGGGAACACACTCTCCTCACTTATACTGTTCACCTGGTAACATGTCCCGTGTGTGTTAAACCATCAGGGGAACACACTCTCCTCACTTATACTGTTCACCTGGTAACATGTCCCGTGTATATTAAACCATCAAGGGAACACACTCTCCTTACTTATACTGTTCACCTGGTAACATGTCCTGTGTATATTAAACCATCAGGGGAACACATTCTCCTCACTAATACTGTTCACCTGGTAACATGTCCTGTGTATATTAAACCATCAGGGGGAACACACTCTCCTCACTTATACTTTTCACCTGGTAACATGTCCCGTGTATGTTAAACCATCAGGGGAATACATTCTCCTCACTTATACTGTTCACCTGCTAACGTGTCCCGTGTATATTAAACCATCAGGGGAACACACTCTCCTCACTTATACTGTTCACCTGGTAACATGTCCCGTGTATATTAAACCATCAGGGGAAAGCCTTCTCCTCACTTATGCTCTTCAGCTGGTAACATGTCCCGTGTTAATTATACCATCAGGGGAACACACTCTCCTCACTTATAATGTTCACCTGGTAACATGTCCCGTGTATATTAAACCATCAGGCGAAAGCCTTCTCCTCACTTATGCTGTTCATCTGGTAACATGTCCCGTGTATACTATACCATCAGGGGAACACACTCTCCTCACATATACTGTTCACCTGGTAACATGTCCCGTGAATATTAAACCATCAGGGGAAAACACTCTCCTCACTGATACTGTTCACCTGGTAACATGTCCCGTGTATATTGAACCATCAGGGGAATACAGTATCCTCACTTATACTGTTCACCTGGTGACATGTCCCCTGTATATTAAACCATCAGTGGAACACATTCTCCCCACTTATACTGTTCACCTGGGAACATGTCCCTTGTATATTAAACCATCAGTGGAAAACATTCTCCTCACTTATACTGTTCACCTGGGAACATGTCCCGTGTATATTAAACCATCAGGGGAAAGCCCTCTCCTCACTTATACTGTTCACCTGGTAACATGTCCCGTGTATATTAAACCATCAGGTGAACACACTCTCCTCACTTATACTGTTCACCTGGTATCATGTCCTGTGTGTATTAAACCATCAGGGGAACACATTCTCCTCACTTATACTGTTCACCTGGGAACATGTCCCGTGTATATTAAACCATCAGGGGAAGACACTCTCCTCCCTTTTCTGTTCACCTGGTAACATGTCCCGTGTGTATTAAACCATCAGGGGAACACATTCTCCTCACTTATACTGTTCACCTGGTGACATGTCCCATGCATATAAAACCCTCAGGGGAACATACTCTCCTCAATTATACTGATCACCTGGTAACATGTCCCGTCTGTATTAAACCATCAGGGGAACACACTCTCCACACTTATAATGTTCACCTGGTAACATGTCCCGTCTGTATTAAACCATCAGGGGAACACACTCTCCACACTTATAATGTTCACCTGGTAACATGTCCCGTCTGTATTAAACCATCAGGGGAAAACACTCTCCACACTTATTATGTTAACCTGGTAACATGTCCCGTGTATATTAAGCCATCAGTGGAACACACTTTCCTCACTTACAGAGTTCACCTGGTAACATGTCCCGTGTGTATTAAACAATCAGGGGAACACACTCTCCTCATTTATATTGTTCACCTGGAGACATGTCCCATGTGTATTAAACAATCAGGGGAACACACTCTCCTCACTTATACCGTTCACCTGGTAACATGTCCCGTGTATGTTAAACCATTTGGGGGACACACTCTCCTCACTTATCGAGTTCACCTGGTGACATGTCCCATGTATGTTAAACCATTTGGGGGACACACTCTCCTCACTTATCGAGTTCACCTGGTGACATGTCCCGTGTATGTTAAACCATCAAGGGAACACACTCTCCTTACTTATACTGTTCACCTGGTAACATGTCCTGTGTATATTAAACCATCAGGGGAACAGATTCTCCTCACTTATACTGTTCACCTGGTAACATGTCCTGTGTATATTAAACCATCAGGGGAACACACTCTCCTCAATTATACTGTTCATCTGGTAACATGTCCCGTGTATATTAAACCATCAGGGGAACACACTCTCCTCACTTATACTGTTCACCTGGTAACATGTCCTGTGTATATTAAACCATCAGGGGAACAGATTCTCCTCGCTTCTACTGTTCACCTGCTAACATGTCCCGTGTATATTAAACCATCAGGGAAACACACTCTCCTCACTTATACTGTTCACCTGGTAACATGTCCCGTGTATATTAAACCATCAGGGGAAAGCCTTCCCCTCACTTATGCTGTTCAGCTGGTAACATGTCCCGTGTATATTAAACCATCAGGGGAAAACATTCTCCTCACTTATACTGTTCACCTGGTAACATGTCCCGTGTATATTAAACCATCAGGGGAAAACACTCTCCTCACTTATACTGTTCACCTGGTAACATGTCCCGTGTATATTAAACCATCAGGGGAAAACACTCTCCTCACTTATACTGTTCACGTGGTAACATGTCCCGTGTATATTAAACCATCAGGGGAAAGCCTTCTCCTCACTTATGCTGTTCAGCTGGTAACATGTCCCGTGTATACTAAACCATCAGGGGAACACACTCTCCTCACATATACTGTTCACCTGGTAACATGTCCCGTGTATATTAAACCATCAGGGGAAAACACTCTCCTCACTTACACTGTTCACCTGGTAACATGTCCCGTGTATATTGAATCATCAGGGGAATACAGTATCCTCACTTATACTGTTCACCTTGTAACATGTCCCATGTATATTAAACCATCAAGGGAACACTCTCTCCTTACTTATACTGTTCACCTGGTAACATGTCCTGTGTATATTAAACCATCAGGGGAACACATTCTCCTCACTTATACTGTTCACCTGGTAACATGTCCTGTGTATATTAAACCATCAGGGGAACACACTCTCCTCACTTATACTGTTCACCTGGCAACATGTCCCGTGTATGTTAAACCATCAGGGGAATACATTCTCCTCACTTATACTGTTCACCTGCTAACGTGTCCCGTGTATATTAAACCATCAGGGGAACACACTCTCCTCACTTATGCTCTTCAGCTGGTAACATGTCCCGTGTTAATTATACCATCAGGGGAACACACTCTCCTCACTTATCCTGATCACCTGGTAACATGTCCCGTGTATATTAAACCATCAGGCGAAAGCCTTCTCCTCACTTATGCTGTTCAGCTGGTAACATATCCCGTGTATACTAAACCATCAGGGGAACACACTCTCCTCACATATACTGTTCACCTGGTAACATGTCCCGTGTATATTAAACCATCAGGGGAAAACACTCTCCTCACTTATACTGTTCACCTGGTAACATGTCCCGTGTATATTGAACCATCAGGGGAATACAGTATCCTCACTTATACTGTTCACCTGGTAACATGTCCCGTGTATATTAAACCATCAGTGGAACACATTCTCCCCACTTATACTGTTCACCTGGGAACATGTCCCGTGTATATTAAACCATCAGGGGAAAGCCCTCTCCTCACTTATACTGTTCACCTGGTAACATGTCCCGTGTATATTAAACCATCAGTGGAACACATTCTCCTCACTTATACTGTTCACCTGGTAACATGTCCCGTGTATATTAAACCATCAGGGGAACTCACTCTTCTCACTTCTACTGTTCACCTGGTATCATGTCCTGTGTGTATTAAACCATAAGGGGAACACATTCTCCTCACTTATACTGTTCACCTGGGAACATGTCCCGTGTATATTAAACCATCAGGGGAAGACACTCTCCTCCCTTTTCTGTTCACCTGGTAACATGTCCCGTGTGTATTAAACCATCAGGGGAACACATTCTCCTCACTTATACTGTTCACCTGGTGACATGTCCCATGCATATAAAACCCTCAGGGGAACACACTCTCCTCAATTATACTGATCACCTGGTAACATGTCCCGTCTGTATTAAACCATCAGGGGAACACACTCTCCACACTTATAATGTTCACCTGGTAACATGTCCCGTCTGTATTAAACCATCAGGGGAACACACTCTCCACACTTATTATGTTCACCTGGTAACATGTCCCGTGTATATTAAGCAATCAGGGGAACACACTCTCCTCACTTATATTGTTCACCTGGAGACATGTCCCGTGTGTATTAAACAAACAGGGGAACACACTCTCCTAACTTATACCGTTCACCTGGTAACATGTCCCGTGTATGTTAAACCATCAGGGGGACACACTCTCCTCACTTATCGAGTTCACCTGGTGACATGTCCCGTGTATGTTAAACCATCAAGGGAACACACTCTCCTTACTTATACTGTTCACCTGGTAACATGTCCTGTGTATATTAAACCATCAGGGGAACAGATTCTCCTCACTTATACTGTTCACCTGGTAACATGTCCCGTGTATATTAAACCATCAGGGGAAAACACTCTCCTCACTTATACTGTTCACCTGGTAACATGTCCCGTGTATATTGAACCATCAGGGGAATACAGTATCCTCACTTATACTGTTCACCTGGTAACATGTCCCGTGTATATTAAACCATCAGTGGAACACATTCTCCTCACTTATACTGTTCACCTGGGAACATGTCCCTTGTATATTAAACCATCAGGGGAACACATTCTCGTCACTTATACTGTTCACCTGGGAACATGTCCCGTGTATATTAAACCATCAGGGGAAAGCCCTCTCCTCACTTATACTGTTCACCTGGTAACATGTCCCGTGTATATTAAACCATCAGTGGAACACATTCTCCTCACTTATACTGTTCACCTGGTAACATGTCCCGTGTATATTAAACCATCAGGGGAACTCACTCTTCTCACTTCTACTGTTCACCTGGTATCATGTCCTGTTTGTATTAAACCATCAGGGGAACACATTCTCCTCACTTATACTGTTCACCTGGAAACATGCCCTGTGTATATTAAACCATCAGGGGAACACACTCTCCTCCCTTTTCTGTTCACCTGGTAACATGTCCCGTGTGTATTAAACCATCAGGGGAACACATTCTCCTCACTTATACTGTTCACCTGGTGACATGTCCCATGTATATAAAACCATCAGGGGAACACACTCTCCACACTTAGAATGTTCACCTGGTAACATGTCCCGTCTGTATTAAACCATCAGGACAACACAGTCTCCACACTTATTATGTTCACCTGGTAACATGTCCCGTGTATATTAAGCCATCAGTGGAACTCACTTTCCTCACTTATAGAGTTCACCTGGTAACATGTCCCTTGTGTATTAAACAATCAGGGGAACACACTCTCCTCACTTATACTGTTCACCTGGTAACATGTCCCGTGTATGTTAAACCATTTGGGGGACACACTCTCCTCACTGATAGAGATCACCTGGTGACATGTCCCATGTATATAAAATCAGCAGGGGAACACAATCTCCTCACTTATACCGTTCACCTGGTAACATGTCCCGTGTATGTTAAACCATCAGGGGGACACACTCTCCTCACTTATCGAGTTCACCTGGTGACATGTCCCGTGTATGTTAAACCATCAAGGGAACACACTCTCCTTACTTATACTGTTCACCTGGTAACATGTCCTGTGTATATTAAACCATCAGGGGAACAGATTCTCCTCACTTATACTGTTCACCTGGTAACATGTCCTGTGTATATTAAACCATCAGGGGAACACACTCTCCTCACTTATACTGTTCACCTGGAAACATGTCCCGTGTATATTAAACCATCAGGGGAATACATTCTCCTCACTTATACTGTTCACCTGCTAACATGTCCCGTGTATATTAAACAATCGGGGAACACAATCTCCTCACTTATACTGTTCACCTGGTAACATGTCCCGTGTATATTAAACCATCAGGGGAATACATTCTCCTCACTTATACTGTTCACCTGGTAACATGTCCCGTGTATATTAAACCATCAGGGGAAAGCCTTCTCCTCACTTATGCTCTTCAGCTGGTAACATGTCCCGTGTATATTATACCATCAGGGGAACACACTCTCCTCACTTATACTGTTCACCTGGTAACATGTCCCGTGTATATTAAACCATCAGGGGAAAGCCTTCTCCTCACTTATGCTGTTCAGCTGGTAACATGTCCCGTGTATATTAAACCATCAGGGGAACAGATTCTCCTCACTTATACTGTTCACCTGGTAACATGTCCTGTGTATATTAAACCATCAGGGGAACACACTCTCCTCAATTATACTGTTCATCTGGTAACATGTCCCGTGTATATTAAACCATCAGGGGAACACACTCTCCTCACTTATACTGTTCACCTGGTAACATGTCCTGTGTATATTAAACCATCAGGGGAACAGATTCTCCTCACTTCTACTGTTCACCTGCTAACATGTCCCGTGTATATTAAACCATCAGGGAAACACACTCTCCTCACTTATACTGTTCACCTGGTAACATGTCCCGTGTATATTAAACCATCAGGGGAAAGCCTTCCCCTCACTTATGCTGTTCAGCTGGTAACATGTCCAGTGTATATTAAACCATCAGGGGAAAACATTCTCCTCACTTATACTGTTCACCTGGTAACATGTCCCGTGTATATTAAACCATCAGGGGAAAACACTCTCCTCACTTATACTGTTCACCTGGTAACATGTCCCGTGTATATTAAACCATCAGGGGAAAACACTCTCCTCACTTATACTGTTCACGTGGTAACATGTCCCGTGTATATTAAACCATCAGGGGAAAGCCTTCTCCTCACTTATGCTGTTCAGCTGGTAACATGTCCCGTGTATACTAAACCATCAGGGGAACACACTCTCCTCACATATACTGTTCACCTGGTAACATGTCCCGTGTATATTAAACCATCAGGGGAAAACACTCTCCTCACTTACACTGTTCACCTGGTAACATGTCCCGTGTATATTGAATCATCAGGGGAATACAGTATCCTCACTTATACTGTTCACCTTGTAACATGTCCCATGTATATTAAACCATCAAGGGAACACTCTCTCCTTACTTATACTGTTCACCTGGTAACATGTCCTGTGTATATTAAACCATCAGGGGAACACATTCTCCTCACTTATACTGTTCACCTGGTAACATGTCCTGTGTATATTAAACCATCAGGGGAACACACTCTCCTCACTTATACTGTTCACCTGGCAACATGTCCCGTGTATGTTAAACCATCAGGGGAATACATTCTCCTCACTTATACTGTTCACCTGCTAACGTGTCCCGTGTATATGAAACCATCAGGGGAACACACTCTCCTCACTTATGCTCTTCAGCTGGTAACATGTCCCGTGTTAATTATACCATCAGGGGAACACACTCTCCTCACTTATCCTGATCACCTGGTAACATGTCCCGTGTATATTAAACCATCAGGCGAAAGCCTTCTCCTCACTTATGCTGTTCAGCTGGTAACATATCCCGTGTATACTAAACCATCAGGGGAACACAATCTCCTCACATATACTGTTCACCTGGTAACATGTCCCGTGTATATTAAACCATCAGGGGAAAACACTCTCCTCACTTATACTGTTCACCTGGTAACATGTCCCGTGTATATTGAACCATCAGGGGAATACAGTATCCTCACTTATACTGTTCACCTGGTAACATGTCCCGTGTATATTAAACCATCAGTGGAACACATTCTCCCCACTTATACTGTTCACCTGGGAACATGTCCCGTGTATATTAAACCATCAGGGGAAAGCCCTCTCCTCACTTATACTGTTCACCTGGTAACATGTCCCGTGTATATTAAACCATCAGTGGAACACATTCTCCTCACTTATACTGTTCACCTGGTAACATGTCCCGTGTATATTAAACCATCAGGGGAACTCACTCTTCTCACTTCTACTGTTCACCTGGTATCATGTCCTGTGTGTATTAAACCATAAGGGGAACACATTCTCCTCGCTTATACTGTTCACCTGGGAACATGTCCCGTGTATATTAAACCATCAGGGGAAGACACTCTCCTCCCTTTTCTGTTCACCTGGTAACATGTCCCGTGTGTATTAAACCATCAGGGGAACACATTCTCCTCACTTATACTGTTCACCTGGTGACATGTCCCATGCATATAAAACCCTCAGGGGAACACACTCTCCTCAATTATACTGATCACCTGGTAACATGTCCCGTCTGTATTAAACCATCAGGGGAACACACTCTCCACACTTATAATGTTCACCTGGTAACATGTCCCGTCTGTATTAAACCATCAGGGGAACACACTCTCCACACTTATTATGTTCACCTGGTAACATGTCCCGTGTATATTAAGCCATCAGGGGAACACACTCTCCTCACTTATATTGTTCACCTGGAGACATGTCCCGTGTGTATTAAACAAACAGGGGAACACACTCTCCTCACTTATACAGTTCACCTGGTAACATGTCCCGTGTATGTTAAACCATCAGGGGGACACACTCTCCTCACTTATCGAGTTCACCTGGTGACATGTCCCGTGTATGTTAAACCATCAAGGGAACACACTCTCCTTACTTATACTGTTCACCTGGTAACATGTCCTGTGTATATTAAACCATCAGGGGAACAGATTCTCCTCACTTATACTGTTCACCTGGTAACATGTCCCGTGTATATTAAACCATCAGGGGAAAACACTCTCCTCACTTATACTGTTCACCTGGTAACATGTCCCGTGTATATTGAACCATCAGGGGAATACAGTATCCTCACTTATACTGTTCACCTGGTAACATGTCCCGTGTATATTAAACCATCAGTGGAACACATTCTCCTCACTTATACTGTTCACCTGGGAACATGTCCCTTGTATATTAAACCATCAGGGGAACACATTCTCGTCACTTATACTGTTCACCTGGGAACATGTCCCGTGTATATTAAACCATCAGGGGAAAGCCCTCTCCTCACTTATACTGTTCACCTGGTAACATGTCCCGTGTATATTAAACCATCAGTGGAACACATTCTCCTCACTTATACTGTTCACCTGGTAACATGTCCCGTGTATATTAAACCATCAGGGGAACTCACTCTTCTCACTTCTACTGTTCACCTGGTATCATGTCCTGTTTGTATTAAACCATCAGGGGAACACATTCTCCTCACTTATACTGTTCACCTGGAAACATGCCCTGTGTATATTAAACCATCAGGGGAACACACTCTCCTCCCTTTTCTGTTCACCTGGTAACATGTCCCGTGTGTATTAAACCATCAGGGGAACACATTCTCCTCACTTATACTGTTCACCTGGTGACATGTCCCATGTATATAAAACCCTCAGGGGAACACACTCTCCTCAATTATACTGATCACCTGGTAACATGTCCCGTCTGTATTAAACCATCAGGGGAACACACTCTCCACACTTATAATGTTCACCTGGTAACATGTCCCGTCTGTATTAAACCATCAGGGGAACACACTCTCCACACTTATAATGTTCACCTGGTAACATGTCCCGTCTGTATTAAACCATCAGGACAACACAGTCTCCACACCTATTATGTTCACCTGGTAACATGTCCCGTGTATATTAAGCCATCAGTGGAACTCACTTTCCTCACTTATAGAGTTCACCTGGTAACATGTCCCTTGTGTATTAAACAATCAGGGGAACACACTCTCCTCACTTATACTGTTGACCTGGTAACATGTCCCGTGTATGTTAAACCATTTGGGGGACACACTCTCCTCACTGATAGAGATCACCTGGTGACATGTCCCATGTATATAAAATCAGCAGGGGAACACAATCTCCTCACTTATACCGTTCACCTGGTAACATGTCCCGTGTATGTTAAACCATCAGGGGGACACACTCTCCTCACTTATCGAGTTCACCTGGTGACATGTCCCGTGTATGTTAAACCATCAAGGGAACACACTCTCCTTACTTATACTGTTCACCTGGTAACATGTCCTGTGTATATTAAACCATCAGGGGAACAGATTCTCCTCACTTATACTGTTCACCTGGTAACATGTCCTGTGTATATTAAACCATCAGGGGAACACACTCTCCTCACTTATACTGTTCACCTGGAAACATGTCCCGTGTATATTAAACCATCAGGGGAATACATTCTCCTCACTTATACTGTTCACCTGCTAACATGTCCCGTGTATATTAAACAATCAGGGGAACACAATCTCCTCACTTATACTGTTCACCTGGTAACATGTCCCGTGTACATTAAACCATCAGGGGAATACATTCTCCTCACTTATACTGTTCACCTGGTAACATGTCCCGTGTATATTAAACCATCAGGGGAAAGCCTTCTCCTCACTTATGCTCTTCAGCTGGTAACATGTCCCGTGTATATTATACCATCAGGGGAACACACTCTCCTCACTTATACTGTTCACCTGGTAACATGTCCCGTGTATATTAAACCATCAGGGGAAAGCCTTGTCCTCACTTATGCTGTTCAGCTGGTAACATGTCCCGTGTATATTCAACCATCAGGGGAAAACACTCTCCTCACTTATACTGTTCACCTGGTAACATGTCCCGTGTATATTAAACCATCAGGGGAACACACTCTCCTCACTTATACTGTTCACCTGGTAACATGTCCCGTGTATATTAAACCATCGGGGGAACACATTCTCCTCACTTATACTGTTCACCTGGTAACATGTCCTGTGTATATTAAACCATCAGGGGAACACATTCTCCTCACTTATAATGTTCACCTGGTAACATGTCCCGTGTATATTAAACCATCAGGGGAACACAGTCTCCTCACTTATACTGTTCACCTGGTAACATGTCCCGTGTATATTGAATCATCAGGGGAATACAGTATCCTCACTTATACTGTTCACCTGGTAACATGTCCCGTGTATATTAAACCATCAGTGGAACACATTCTCCTCACTTATTCTGTTCACCTGGTAACATGTCCTGTGTATATTAAACCATCAGGGGAACACATTCTCCTCACTTATACTGTTCACCTGGTAACATGTCCCGTGTATATTAAACCATCAGGGGAACACACTCTCCTCACTTATACTGTTCACCTGGTAACATGTCCCGTGTATATTAAACCATCAGGGGAACACAATCTCCTCACTTATACTGTTCACCTGGTAACATGTCCCGTGTATATTAAACCATCAGGGGAACACACTCTCCTCACTTATACTGTTCACCTGGTAACATGTCCCGTGTATATTAAACCATCGGGGGAACACATTCTCCTCACTTATACTGTTCACCTGGTAACATGTCCTGTGTATATTAAACCATCAGGGGAACACATTCTCCTCACTTATAATGTTCACCTGGTAACATGTCCCGTTTATATTAAACCATCAGGGGAACACACTCTCCTCAGTTATACTGTTCACCTGGTAACATGTCCCGTGTATATTAAACCATCAGGGGAACACATTCTCCTCACTTATACTGTTCACCTGGGAACATGTCCCTTGTATATTAAACCATCAGGGCAAAGCCCTCTCCTCACTTATACTGTTCAGCTGATAACATGTCCCATGTACCTTATACCATCAGGGGAACACACTGTCCTCACTTAGACTGTTCACCTGGTAACATCTCCCGTGTATATTAAACAATCAGGGGAACACACTCTCCTCACTTATAATGTTCACCTGGTAACATGTCCCGTGTATATTAAACCATCAGGGGATCTCACTCTCCTCACTTCTACTGATCACCTGGTAGCATGTCCTGTGTGTATTAAACCATCAGGGGAAGACACTCTCCTCCCTTTTCTGTTCACCTGGTAACATGTCCCGTGTGTATTAAACCATCAGGGGAACTCAATGTCCTCACTTATAATGTTCACCTGGTAACATGTCCCGTGTGTATTAAACCATCAGGGGAACTCAATGTCCTCACTTATACTGTTCACCTGGTAACATGTCCCGTGTAAATTATACCATGTGGGGAACATACTGTCCTCACTTATACTGTTCACCTGGTAACATGTCCCGTGTATATTAAAACATCAGGGGAAAGCACTCTCCTCACTTATACTGTTCATCTGGTAACATGTCCTGTGTGTATTAAACCATCAGGGGAAGACACTCTCCTCCCTTTTCTGTTCACCTGGTAACATGTCCCGTGTATATTAAACCATCAGGGGAAAACACTCTCCTCACTTATACTGTTCACCTGCTAACATGTCCCGTGTATATTAAACCATCAGAGGAACACACTCTCCTCACTTATACTGTTCACCCGACAACATGTCCCGTGTATATTAAACCATCAGGGGAAAACACTCTCCTCACTTATACTGTTCACCTGGTAACATGTCCCGTGTATATTGAATCATCAAGGGAACACACTCTCCTTACTTATACTGTTCTCCTGGTAACATGTCCTGCGTATATTAAACCATCAGGGGAACACATTCTCCTCACTTATACTGTTCACCTGGTAACATGTCCTGTGTATATTAAACCATCAGGGGAACACACTCTCCTCACTTATACTTTTCACCTGGTAACATGTCCCGTGTATATTAAACCATCAGGGGAATACATTCTCCTCACTTATACTGTTCACCTGCTAACGTGTCCCGTGTATATTAAACCATCAGGGGAACACACTCTCCTCACTTATACTGTTCACCTGGTAACATGTCCCGTGTTTTTTAAACCATCAGGGGAAAGCCTTCTCCTCACTTATGCTCTTCAGCTGATAACATGTCCCGTGTATATTATACCATCAGGGGAACACACTCTCCTCACTTATACTGTTCACCTGGTAACATGTCCCGTGTATATTAAACCATCAGGGGAAAGCTCACTTATGCTCTTCAGTTGGTAACATGTCCCGTGTATATTATACCATCAGGGGAACACACTCTCCTCACTTATACTGTTCACCTGGTAACATGTCCCGTGTATATTAAACCATCAGGGGAAAGCCTTCTCCTCACTTATGCTGTTCAGCTGGTAACATGTCCCGTGTATACTAAACCATCAGGGGAACACACTCTCCTCACATATACTGTTCACCTGGTAACATGTCCCGTGTATATTAAAACATCAGGGGAAAACACTCTCCTCACTTATACTGTTCACCTGGTAACATGTTCCGTGTATATTGAACCATCAGGGGAATACAGTATCCTCACTTATACTCTTCACCTGGGAACATGTCCATTGTATATTAAACCATCAGGGGAAAGCCCTCTCCTCACTTATACTGTTCTGCTGGTAACATGTCCCGTGTATATTAAACCATCAGTGGAACACATTCTCCTCACTTATACTGTTCACCTGGTAACATGTCCCGTGTATATTAAACCATCAGGGGAACACACTCTCCTCACTTATACTGTTCACCTGGTATCATGTCCTGTGTGTATTAAACCATCAGGGGAACACATTCTCCTCACTTATACTGTTCACCTGGGAACCTGTCCCGTGTATATTAAACCATCAGGGGAAGACACTCTCCTCCCTTTTCTGTTCACCTGGTAACATGTCCCGTGTGTATTAAACCATCAGGGGAACACATTCTCCTCACTTATACTGTTCACCTGGTGACATGTCCCATGTATATAAAACCCTCAGGGGAACACACTCTCCTCAATTATACTGATCACCTGGTAACATGTCCCGTCTGTATTAAACCATCAGGGGAACACACTCTCCACACTTATAATGTTCACCTGGTAACATGTCCCGTCTGTATTAAACCATCAGGGGAACACACTCTCCACACTTATAATGTTCACCTTGTAACATGTCCCGTCTGTATTAAACCATCAGGGGAACACACTCTCCACAATTATTATGTTCACCTGGTAACATGTCCCGTGTATATTAAACCATCAGTGGAACACAATTTCCTCACTTATAGAGTTCACCTGGTAACATGTCCCGTGTGTATTAAGCAATCAGGGGAACACACTCTCCTCACTTATATTGTTCTCCTGGAGACATGTCCCGTGTGTTTTCAACAATCAGGGGAACACACTCTCCTCACTTATACCGCTCACCTGGTAACATGTCCCGTGTATGTTAAACCATCAGGGGGACACACTATCCTCACTTATCGAGTTCACCTGGTGACATGTCCCGTGTATATTAAACCATCAAGGGAACACATTCTCCTCACTTATACTGTTCACCTGGTAACATGTCCCGTCTGTATTAAACCATCAGGGGAACACACTCTCCACACTTATAATGTTCACCTGGTAACATGTCCCGTCTGTATTAAACCATCAGGACAACACAGTCTCCACACTTATTATGTTCACCTGGTAACATGTCCCGTGTATATTAAGCCATCAGTGGAACTCACTTTCCTCACTTATAGAGTTCACCTGGTAACATGTCCCTTGTGTATTAAACAATCAGGGGAACACACTCTCCTCACTTATACTGTTGACCTGGTAACATGTCCCGTGTATGTTAAACCATTTGGGGGACACACTCTCCTCACTGATAGAGATCACCTGGTGACATGTCCCATGTATATAAAATCAGCAGGGGAACACAATCTCCTCACTTATACCGTTCACCTGGTAACATGTCCCGTGTATGTTAAACCATCAGGGGGACACACTCTCCTCACTTATCGAGTTCACCTGGTGACATGTCCCGTGTATGTTAAACCATCAAGGGAACACACTCTCCTTACTTATACTGTTCACCTGGTAACATGTCCTGTGTATATTAAACCATCAGGGGAACAGATTCTCCTCACTTATACTGTTCACCTGGTAACATGTCCTGTGTATATTAAACCATCAGGGGAACACACTCTCCTCACTTATACTGTTCACCTGGAAACATGTCCCGTGTATATTAAACCATCAGGGGAATACATTCTCCTCACTTATACTGTTCACCTGCTAACATGTCCCGTGTATATTAAACAATCAGGGGAACACAATCTCCTCACTTATACTGTTCACCTGGTAACATGTCCCGTGTACATTAAACCATCAGGGGAATACATTCTCCTCACTTATACTGTTCACCTGGTAACATGTCCCGTGTATATTAAACCATCAGGGGAAAGCCTTCTCCTCACTTATGCTCTTCAGCTGGTAACATGTCCCGTGTATATTATACCATCAGGGGAACACACTCTCCTCACTTATACTGTTCACCTGGTAACATGTCCCGTGTATATTAAACCATCAGGGGAAAGCCTTGTCCTCACTTATGCTGTTCAGCTGGTAACATGTCCCGTGTATATTCAACCATCAGGGGAAAACACTCTCCTCACTTATACTGTTCACCTGGTAACATGTCCCGTGTATATTAAACCATCAGGGGAACACACTCTCCTCACTTATACTGTTCACCTGGTAACATGTCCCGTGTATATTAAACCATCGGGGGAACACATTCTCCTCACTTATACTGTTCACCTGGTAACATGTCCTGTGTATATTAAACCATCAGGGGAACACATTCTCCTCACTTATAATGTTCACCTGGTAACATGTCCCGTGTATATTAAACCATCAGGGGAACACAGTCTCCTCACTTATACTGTTCACCTGGTAACATGTCCCGTGTATATTGAATCATCAGGGGAATACAGTATCCTCACTTATACTGTTCACCTGGTAACATGTCCCGTGTATATTAAACCATCAGTGGAACACATTCTCCTCACTTATTCTGTTCACCTGGTAACATGTCCTGTGTATATTAAACCATCAGGGGAACACATTCTCCTCACTTATACTGTTCACCTGGTAACATGTCCCGTGTATATTAAACCATCAGGGGAACACACTCTCCTCACTTATACTGTTCACCTGGTAACATGTCCCGTGTATATTAAACCATCAGGGGAACACAATCTCCTCACTTATACTGTTCACCTGGTAACATGTCCCGTGTATATTAAACCATCAGGGGAACACACTCTCCTCACTTATACTGTTCACCTGGTAACATGTCCCGTGTATATTAAACCATCGGGGGAACACATTCTCCTCACTTATACTGTTCACCTGGTAACATGTCCTGTGTATATTAAACCATCAGGGGAACACATTCTCCTCACTTATAATGTTCACCTGGTAACATGTCCCGTTTATATTAAACCATCAGGGGAACACACTCTCCTCAGTTATACTGTTCACCTGGTAACATGTCCCGTGTATATTAAACCATCAGGGGAACACATTCTCCTCACTTATACTGTTCACCTGGGAACATGTCCCTTGTATATTAAACCATCAGGGCAAAGCCCTCTCCTCACTTATACTGTTCAGCTGATAACATGTCCCATGTACCTTATACCATCAGGGGAACACACTGTCCTCACTTAGACTGTTCACCTGGTAACATCTCCCGTGTATATTAAACAATCAGGGGAACACACTCTCCTCACTTATAATGTTCACCTGGTAACATGTCCCGTGTATATTAAACCATCAGGGGATCTCACTCTCCTCACTTCTACTGATCACCTGGTATCATGTCCTGTGTGTATTAAACCATCAGGGGAAGACACTCTCCTCCCTTTTCTGTTCACCTGGTAACATGTCCCGTGTGTATTAAACCATCAGGGGAACTCAATGTCCTCACTTATAATGTTCACCTGGTAACATGTCCCGTGTGTATTAAACCATCAGGGGAACTCAATGTCCTCACTTATACTGTTCACCTGGTAACATGTCCCGTGTAAATTATACCATGTGGGGAACATACTGTCCTCACTTATACTGTTCACCTGGTAACATGTCCCGTGTATATTAAAACATCAGGGGAAAGCACTCTCCTCACTTATACTGTTCATCTGGTAACATGTCCTGTGTGTATTAAACCATCAGGGGAAGACACTCTCCTCCCTTTTCTGTTCACCTGGTAACATGTCCCGTGTATATTAAACCATCAGGGGAAAACACTCTCCTCACTTATACTGTTCACCTGCTAACATGTCCCGTGTATATTAAACCATCAGAGGAACACACTCTCCTCACTTATACTGTTCACCTGGCAACATGTCCCGTGTATATTAAACCATCAGGGGAAAACACTCTCCTCACTTATACTGTTCACCTGGTAACATGTCCCGTGTATATTGAATCATCAAGGGAACACACTCTCCTTACTTATACTGTTCTCCTGGTAACATGTCCTGCGTATATTAAACCATCAGGGGAACACATTCTCCTCACTTATACTGTTCACCTGGTAACATGTCCTGTGTATATTAAACCATCAGGGGAACACACTCTCCTCACTTATACTTTTCACCTGGTAACATGTCCCGTGTATATTAAACCATCAGGGGAATACATTCTCCTCACTTATACTGTTCACCTGCTAACGTGTCCCGTGTATATTAAACCATCAGGGGAACACACTCTCCTCACTTATACTGTTCACCTGGTAACATGTCCCGTGTTTTTTAAACCATCAGGGGAAAGCCTTCTCCTCACTTATGCTCTTCAGCTGATAACATGTCCCGTGTATATTATACCATCAGGGGAACACACTCTCCTCACTTATACTGTTCACCTGGTAACATGTCCCGTGTATATTAAACCATCAGGGGAAAGCTCACTTATGCTCTTCAGTTGGTAACATGTCCCGTGTATATTATACCATCAGGGGAACACACTCTCCTCACTTATACTGTTCACCTGGTAACATGTCCCGTGTATATTAAACCATCAGGGGAAAGCCTTCTCCTCACTTATGCTGTTCAGCTGGTAACATGTCCCGTGTATACTAAACCATCAGGGGAACACACTCTCCTCACATATACTGTTCACCTGGTAACATGTCCCGTGTATATTAAAACATCAGGGGAAAACACTCTCCTCACTTATACTGTTCACCTGGTAACATGTTCCGTGTATATTGAACCATCAGGGGAATACAGTATCCTCACTTATACTCTTCACCTGGGAACATGTCCCGTGTATATTAAACCATCAGGGGAAAGCCCTCTCCTCACTTATACTGTTCTGCTGGTAACATGTCCCGTGTATATTAAACCATCAGTGGAACACATTCTCCTCACTTATACTGTTCACCTGGTAACATGTCCCGTGTATATTAAACCATCAGGGGAACACACTCTCCTCACTTATACTGTTCACCTGGTATCATGTCCTGTGTGTATTAAACCATCAGGGGAACACATTCTCCTCACTTATACTGTTCACCTGGGAACCTGTCCCGTGTATATTAAACCATCAGGGGAAGACACTCTCCTCCCTTTTCTGTTCACCTGGTAACATGTCCCGTGTGTATTAAACCATCAGGGGAACACATTCTCCTCACTTATACTGTTCACCTGGTGACATGTCCCATGTATATAAAACCCTCAGGGGAACACACTCTCCTCAATTATACTGATCACCTGGTAACATGTCCCGTCTGTATTAAACCATCAGGGGAACACACTCTCCACACTTATAATGTTCACCTGGTAACATGTCCCGTCTGTATTAAACCATCAGGGGAACACACTCTCCACACTTATAATGTTCACCTTGTAACATGTCCCGTCTGTATTAAACCATCAGGGGAACACACTCTCCACAATTATTATGTTCACCTGGTAACATGTCCCGTGTATATTAAACCATCAGTGGAACACAATTTCCTCACTTATAGAGTTCACCTGGTAACATGTCCCGTGTGTATTAAGCAATCAGGGGAACACACTCTCCTCACTTATATTGTTCTCCTGGAGACATGTCCCGTGTGTTTTCAACAATCAGGGGAACACACTCTCCTCACTTATACCGCTCACCTGGTAACATGTCCCGTGTATGTTAAACCATCAGGGGGACACACTATCCTCACTTATCGAGTTCACCTGGTGACATGTCCCGTGTATATTAAACCATCAAGGGAACACATTCTCCTCACTTATACTGTTCACCTGGTAACATGTCCCGTGTACATTAAACCATCAGGGGAACACACTCTCCTCACTTAAACTGTTCACCTGGTAACATGTCCCGTGTATATTAAACCATCAGGGGAACACATTCTCCTCACTTATACTGTTCACCTGGGAACATGTGCCTTGTATATTAAACCATCAGGGCAAAGCCCTCTCCTCACTTATACTGTTCAGCTGATAACATGTCCCATGTACATTATACCATCAGGGGAACACACTCTCCTCACTTACACTGTTCACCTGGTAACATCTCCCGTGTATGTTAAACAATCAGGGGAACACACTCTCCTCACTTATAATGTTCACCTGGTAACATGTCCCGTGTATATTAAACCATCAGGGGATCTCACTCTCCTCACTTCTACTGTTCACCTGGTATCATGTCCTGTGTGTATTAAACCATCAGGGGAAGACACTCTCCTCCCTTTTCTGTTCACCTGGTAACATGTCCCGTGTGTATTAAACCATCAGGGGAACTCAATGTCCTCACTTATACTGTTCACCTGGTAACATGTCCCGTGTATATCAATCCATCAGGGGAACACATTCTCCTCACTTATACTGTTCAGCTGGTAACATGTCCCGTGTACATTATACCATGTGGGGAACACACTGTCCTCACTTATACTGTTCACCTGGTAACATGTCCCGTGTATATTAAAACATCAGGGGAAAGCACTCTCCTCACTTATACTGTTCAACTGGTAACATGTCCTGTGTGTATTAAACCATCAGGGGAAGACACTCTCCTCCCTTTTCTGTTCACCTGGTAACATGTCCCGTGTATATTCAACCATCAGGGGAATACATTCTCCTCACTTATACTGTTCACCTGCTAACATGTCCCGTGTATATTAAACCATCAGGGGAACACACTCTCCTCACTTATACTGTTCACCTGGTAACACGTCCCGTGTATATTAAACCTTCAGGGGAAAGCCTTCTCCTCACTTATGCTGTTCAGCTGGTAACATGTCCCGTGTATTTTAAACCATCAGGGGAAAACACTCTCCTCACTTATACTGTTCACCTGGCAAAATGTCCCGTGTATATTAAACCATCAGGGGAAAACACTCTCCTCACTTATACTGTTCACCTTTTAACATGTCCCGTGTATATTGAATCATCAGGGGAATACAGTATCCTCACTTATACTGTTCACCTGGTAACATGTCCCGTGTATATTAAACCATCAAGGGAACACACTCTCCTTACTTATACTGTTCACCTGGTAACATGTCCTGTGTATATTAAACCATCAGGGGAACACATTCTCCTCACTTATACTGTTAACCTGGTAACATGTCCTGTGTATATTAAACCATCAGGGGAACACATTCTCCTCACTTATACTGTTCACCTGCTAACGTGTCCCGTGTATATTAAACCATCAGGGGAACACACTCTCTTCACTTATACTGTTCACCTGGTAACATGTCCCGTGTATATTAAGCCATCAGGGGAAAGCCTTCTCCTCACTTATGCTCTTCAGCTGGTAACATGTCCCGTGTTAATTAGACCATCAGGGGAACACACTCTCCTCACTTATACTGTTCACCTGGTAACATGTCCCGTGTATATTAAACCATCAGGCGAAAGCCTTCTCCTCACTTATGCTGTTCAGCCGATAACATGTCCCGTGTATACTAAACCTTCAGGGGAACACACTCTCCTCACATATACTGTTCACCTGGTAACATGTCCCGTGTATATTAAACCATCAGGGGAAAACACTCTGCTCACTTATACTGTTCACCTGGTAACATGTCCCGTGTATATTGAACCATCAGGGGAATACAGTATCCTCACTTATACTGTTCACCTGGTAACATGTCCCGTGTATATTAAACCATCAGTGGAACACATTCTCCCCACTTATACTGTTCACCTGGGAACATGTCCCTTGTATATTAAACCATCAGTGGAACACATTCTCCTCACTTATACAGTTCACCTGGGAACATGTCCCGTGTATATTAAACCATCAGGGGAACACACTCTCCTCAATTATACTGATCACCTGGTAACATGTCCCGTCTGTATCAAAACCATCAGGGGAACACACTCTCCACACTTATAATGTTCACCTGGTAACATGTCCCGTCTGTATTAAACCATCAGGGGAACACACTCTCCACACTTATAATGTTCACCTGGTAACATGTCCCGTCTGTATTAAACCATCAGGGGAACACACTCTCCACACTTATTATGTTCACCTGGTAACATGTCCCGTGTATATTAAGCCATCATTGGAACACACTTTCCTCACTTACAGTGTTCACCTGGAGACATGTCCCGTGTGTATTAAACAATCAGGGGAACACACTCTCCTCACTTATACCGTTCAGCTGGTAACATGTCCCGTGTATGTTAAACCATTAGGGGGACACACTCTCCTCACTGATAGAGATCACCTGGTGACATGTCCCATGTATATAAAATCAGCAGGGGAACACACTCTCCTCACTTATACCGTTCACCTGGTAACATGTCCCGTGTATGTTAAACCATCAGGGGGACACACTCTCCTCACTTATCGAGTTCACCTGGTGACATGTCCCGTGTATGTTAAACCATCAAGGGAACACACTCTCCTTACTTATACTGTTCACCTGGTAACATGTCCTGTGTATATTAAACCATCAGGGGAACAGATTCTCCTCACTTATACTGTTCACCTGGTAACATGTCCTGTGTATATTAAACCATCAGGGGAACACACGCTCCTCACTTATACTGTTCACCTGGAAACATGTCCCGTGCATATTAAACCATCAGGGGAATACATTCTCCTCACTTATACTGTTCACCTGCTAACATGTCCCGTGTATATTAAACCATCAGGGGAACACACTCTCCTCACTTATACTGTTCACCTGGTAACATGTCCCGTGTATATTAAACCATCAGGGGAATACATTCTCCTCACTTATACTGTTCACCTGGTAACATGTCCCGTGTATATTAAACCATCAGGGGAAAGCCTTCTCCTCACTTATGCTCTTCAGCTGGTAACATGTCCCGTGTATATTATACCATCAGGGAAACACACTCTCCTCACTTATACTGTTCACCTGGTAACATGTCCCGTGTATATTAAACCATCAGGGGAAAGCCTTCTCCTCACTTATGCTGTTCAGCTGGTAACATGTCCCGTGTATATTAAACCATCAGGGGAAAACACTCTCCTCACTTATACTGTTCACCTGGTAACATGTCCCGTGTATATTAAACCATCAGGGGAAAACACTCTCCTCACTTATACTGTTCACCTGGTAACATGTCCCGTGTATATTAAACCATCAGGGGAAAACTCTCTCCTCACTTATACTGTTCACCTGGTAACATGTCCCGTGTATATTGAATCATCAGGGGAATACAGTATCCTCACTTATACTGTTCACCTGGTAACATGTCCCGTGTATATTAAACCATCAGTGGAACACATTCTCCTCACTTATTCTGTTCACCTGGTAACATGTCCTGTGCATATTAAACCATCAGGGGAACACATTCTCCTCACTTATACTGTTCACCTGGTAACATGTCCCGTGTATATTAAACCATCAGGGGAACACACTCTCCTCACTTATACTGTTGACCTGGTAACATGTCCCGTGTATATTAAACCATCAGGGGAACACACTCTCCTCACTTATACTGTTCACCTGGTAACATGTCCCGTGTATATTAAACCATCAGGGGAACACACTCTCCTCAATTATACTGTTCACCTGGTAACATGTCCCGTGTATATTAAACCATCGGGGGAACACATTCTCCTCACTTATACTGTTCACCTGGTAACATGTCCTGTGTATATTAAACCATCAGGGAAACACATTCTCCGCACTTATACTGTTCACCTGGTAACATGTCCCGTGTATATTAAACCATCAGGGGAATACACTCTCCTCACTTATACTGTTCACCTGGTAACATGTCCCGTGTATATTAAACCATCAGCGGAACACACTCTCCTCACTTATACTGTTCACCTGGGAACATGTCCCTTGTCTATTAAACCATCAGGGCAAAGCCCTCTCCTCACTTATACTGTTCAGCTGATAACATGTCCCATGTACATTATACCATCAGGGGAACACACTGTCCTCACTTAGACTGTTCACCTGGTAACATGTCCCGTGTATATTAAACAATCAGGGGAACACACTCTCCTCACTTATAATGTTCACCTGGTAACATGTCCCGTGTATATTAAACCATCAGGGGATCTCACTCTCCTCACTTCTACTGTTCACCTGGTATCATGTCCTGTGTGTATTAAACCATCAGGGGAAGACACTCTCCTCCCTTTTCTGTTCACCTGGTAACATGTCCCGTGTATATCAATCCATCAGGGGAACACACTCTCCTCACTTATACTGTTCAGCTGGTAACATGTCCCGTGTACATTATACCATGTGGGGAACACACTGTCCTCACTTATACTGTTCAACTGGTAACATGTCCCGTGTATATTAAAACATCAGCTGAAAGCACTCTCCTCACTTATACTGTTCAACTGGTAACATGTCCCGTGTATATTAAACCATCAGGGGAACTCACTCTCCTCACTTCTACTGTTCACCTGGTATCATGTCCTGTGTATATTAAACCATCAGGGGAATACATTCTCCTCACTTATACTGTTCACCTGCTAACATGTCCCGTGTATATTAAACCATCAGGGGAAAGCCTTCTCCTCACTTATGCTGTTCAGCTGGTAACATGTCCCGTGTATTTTAAACCATCAGGGGAAGACACTCTCCTCCCTTTTCTGTTCACCTGGTAACATGTCCCGTGTATATTAAACCATCAGGGGAATACATTCTCCTCACTTATACTGTTCACCTGGTAACATGTCCCGTGTATATTAAACCATCAGGGGAACACACTCTCCTCACTTCTACTGTTCACCTGGTATCATGTCCTGTGTGTATTAAACCATCAGGGGAAGACACTCTCCTCCCTTTTCTGTTCACCTGGTAACATGTCCCGTGTATATCAATCCATCAGGGGAACACACTCTCCTCACTTATACTGTTCAGCTGGTAACATGTCCCGTGTACATTATACCATGTGGGGAACACACTGTCCTCACTTATACTGTTCAACTGGTAACATGTCCCGTGTATATTAAAACATCAGGGGAAAGCACTCTCCTCACTTATACTGTTCAACTGGTAACATGTCCCGTGTATATTAAACCATCAGGGGAACTCACTCTCCTCACTTCTACTGTTCACCTGGTATCATGTCCTGTGTATATTAAACCATCAGGGGAATACATTCTCCTCACTTATACTGTTCACCTGCTAACATGTCCCGTGTATATTAAACCATCAGGGGAAAGCCTTCTCCTCACTTATGCTGTTCAGCTGGTAACATGTCCCGTGTATTTTAAACCATCAGGGGAAGACACTCTCCTCCCTTTTCTGTTCACCTGGTAACATGTCCCGTGTATATTAAACCATCAGGGGAATACATTCTCCTCACTTATACTGTTCACCTGCTAACATGTCCCGTGTATATTAAACCATCAGGGGAACACACTCTCCTCACTTATACTGTTCACCTGGTAACACGTCCCGTGTATATTAAACCATCAGGGGAAAGCCTTCTCCTCACTTATGCTGTTCAGCTGGTAACATGTCCCGTGTATTTTAAACCATCAGGGGAAAACACTCTCCTCACTTATACTGTTCACCTGGCAACATGTCCCATGTATATTAAACCATCAGGGGAAAACACTCTCCTTACTTATACTGTTCACCTGGTAACATGTCCCGTGTATATTGAATCATCAGGGGAATACAGTATCCTCACTTATACTGTTCTCCTGGTAACATGTCCCGTGTATATTAAACCATCAGTGGAACACATTCTCCTCCCTTATACTGTTCACCTGGTAACATGTCCTGTGTATATTAAACCATCAGGGGAACACATTCTCCTCACTTATACTGTTCACCTGGTAACATGTCCCGTGTATATTAAACCATCAGGGGAACACACTCTCCTCACTTATACTGTTCACCTGGTAACATGTCCCGTGTATATTAAACCATCAGGGGAACACACTCTCCTCACTTATACTGTTCACCTGGAAACATGTCCCGTGTATATTAAACCATCAGGGGAACACATTCTCCTCACTTATACTGTTCACCTGGTAACATGTCCTGTGTATATTAAACCTTCAGGGGAACACATTCTCCTCACTTTTACTGTTCACCTGGTAACATGTCCCGTGTATATTAAACTATCAGGGGAACACACTCTCCTCACTTATCCTGTTCACCTGGTAACATGTCCCGTGTATATTAAACCATCAGGGGAACACATTCTCCTCACTTCTACAGTTCACCTGGTAACATGTCCCGTGTATATTAAAACATCAGGGGAAAGCCTTCTCCTCACTTATGCTCTTCAGCTGGTAACATGTCCCGTGTATATTATACCATCAGGGGAACACACTCTCCTCACTTATACTGTTCACCTGGTAACATGTCCCAAAAACATTACACCATCAGGGGAACACACTGTCCTCACTTATACTGTTCACCTGGTAACATCTCCCGTGTATATTAAACAATCAGGGGAACACACTCTCCTCACTTATAATGTTCACCTGGTAACATGTCCCGTGTATATTAAACCATCAGGGGAACTCACTCTCCTCACTTCTACTGTTCACCTGGTAACATGACCTGTGTGTATTAAACCATCAGGGGAAGACACTCTCCTCCCTTTTCTGTTCACCTGGTAACATGTCCCGTGTATATTAATCCATCAGGGGAACACACTCTCCTCACTTATACTGTTCAGCTGGTAACATGTTCCGTGTATATTAAAACATCAGGGGAAAGCACTGTCCTCACTTATACTGTTCACCTGGTAACATGTCCCGTTTATATTAAAACATCAGGGGAAAGCACTGTCCTCACTTATACTGTTCACCTGGTAACATGTCCCGTGTATATTATACCATCAGGGGAACACACTGTCCTCACTTATACTGTTCACCTGGTAACATGTCCCGTGTATATTAAAACATCAGGGGAATACATTCTCCTCACTTATACTGTTCACCTGGTAACATGTCCCGTGTATATTAAACCATCAGGGGAACACACTGTCCTCACTTATACTGTTCACCTGGTAACATGTCCCGTGTATATGAGAGAACATAGAACATAGAAAAATACAGCACAGAACAGGCCCTTCGGCCCACGATGTTGTGCCGATCCTTTGTCCTCTGTCAAGGACAATTTAATCTATACCCCATCATTCTCCTTTATCCATATACCTATCTAAAAGCCGTTTGAAATCCCTAAAGTTTCTGACTCAACAACTTCCCCAGGCAAGGCATTCCATGCCCCGACCACTCTCTGGGTAAAGAACCTTCCCCTGACATCCCCCTTATATCTCCCACCCTTCACCTTAAATTTATGACCCCTTGTAAAGCTTTGCTCCACCCGGGGAAAAAGTTTCTGACTGTCTACCCTATCTATTCCCCTGATCATCTTATAAACCTCTATCATGTCACCCCTCATCCTTCTCCGTTCTAATGAGAAGAGGCCTAGAATGTTCAGCCTTTCCTCGTAAGACTTATTCTCCATTCCAGGCAACATCCTGGTAAATCTCCTCTGCACCCTCTCCAAGGCTTCCACATCCTTCCTAAAATGAGGCGACCAGAACTGCACACAGTACTCCAAATGAGGCCTTACCAAGGTCCTGTACAGCTGCATCATCACCTCACGGCTCTTAAATTCAATCCCTCTGCTAATGAACGCTAACACCCCATATGCCTTCTTCACAGCCCTATCCACTTGAGTTGCAACTTTCAACGATCTATGCACATAGACCCCAAGGTCTCTCTGCTCCTCCACATGCCCAAGAACCCTACCGTTAACCCAGTATTTTGCATTCGTGTTTGTCCTTCCAAAATGGACGACCTCACACTTTTCAGGGTTAAACTCCATCTGCCACTTTTCAGCCCAGCACTGCAACCTATCCAAGTCCCTTTGCAGACGACAATAGCCCTCCTCGGTATCCACAACTCCACAAACCTTTGTATCATCTGCAAATTTACTGACCCACCCTTCAGGGGAACACACTGCCCTCACTTATACTGTTCACCTGGTCACATGTCCCGTGTATATTATACCATCAGGGGAACACACTGTCCTCACTTATATTGTTCACCTGGTAACATGTCCCGTGTATATTAAAACATCAGGGGAATACATTCTCCTCACTTAAACTGTTCACCTGGTAACATGTCCCGTGTATATTAAACCATCAGGGGAACACACTGTCCTCACTTATACTGTT
The DNA here is from genome assembly GCF_036365525.1 of Heterodontus francisci. Classification (NCBI taxonomy): domain Eukaryota; kingdom Metazoa; phylum Chordata; class Chondrichthyes; order Heterodontiformes; family Heterodontidae; genus Heterodontus; species Heterodontus francisci. The sequence continues at coordinate 684,244 of NW_027142022.1, read as the reverse complement.
CACCTGGTAACATGTCTCGTGTATATTAAAACATCAGGGGAGCACACTCTCCTCACTTCTACTGTTCACCTGCTATCATGTCCTGTGTATATTAAACCATCAGGGGAACACACTCTCCTCACTTATACTGTTCACCTGGTAACATGTCCTGTGCGTGTTGAACCATCAGGGGAACACTCTCTCCTCACTTATACTGTTCAGCTGGTAACATGTCCCGCCAGCATTAAACCATCAGGGGAAGACACTCTCCTCCCTTTTCTGTTCAACTGGTGACATGTCCCGTGTGTATTAAACCATCAGGGGAACTCACTGTCCTCACTTATACTGTTCACCTGGTAACATGTCCCGTGTATATTAAACCATCTGGGGAACACACTCTCCTCACTTATACTGTTCACCTGGTAACATGTCCCTTGTATATTAAACCATCAGTGGAACACATTCTCCTCACTTACACAGTTCACCTGGTAACATGTCCCTTGTATATTAAACCATCAGGGGAAAGCCCTCTCCTCACTTATACTGTTCAGCTGGTAACATGTCCCGTGTATATTATACCATCAGGGGAACACACTGTCCTCACTTATACTGTTCACCTGGTAACATGTCCCGTGTATATTAAAACATCAGGGGAATACATTCTCCTCACTTATACTGTTCACCAGATAACATGTCCTGTGCGTGTTAAACCATCAGGGGAACACACTCTCCTCACATATACTGTTCACCTGGTAACATGTCCCTTGTATATTAAACCATCAGAGGAAAGCACTCTCCTCACTTATACTGTTCAGCTCGTAACATGTCCCATGTATCTTAAAACATCCGGGGAAAGCACTCTCCTCACTCATACTGTTCACCTGGTGGCATGTCCTGTGCGTGTTAAACCATCAGGGGAACACACTCTCCTCACATATAGTGTTCACCTGGTAACATGTCCAGTGCGTGTTAAACCATCAGGGGAACACACTCTCCTCACTTATACTGTTCACCTGGTAACATGTCCCTTGCATATTGAACCATCAGGGGAAAGCCCTCTCCTCACTTATACTGTTCAGCTGGTAACATGTCCCGTGTATATTAAACCATCAGGGGAACACACTCTCCTCACTTATACTGTTCACCTGGTAACATGTCCTGTGCGTGTTAAACCATCAGGGGAACACACTCTACTCACTTATACTGTTCACCTGGTAACATGTCCTGTGCGTGTTAAACCATCAGGGGAACACACTCTCCTCACTTATACTGTTCACGTGGGGAAATGTCCCGTCAGTATTAAACCATCAGGGCAACACACTCTCCTCACTTATACTGTTCCCCTGGTGCCATGTCCCGTCAGTATTAAACCATCAGGGCAAGACACTCTCCTCCCTTTTCTGTTCACCTGGTAACATGTCCCGTGTGTATTAAACCATCAGGGGAACTCACTGTCCTCACTTCAGCTGTTCACCTGGTAACATGTCCCGTGTATATTTAACCATCAGGGGAAAGCCCTCTCCTCACTTATACTGTTCACCTGGTAATATGTCCCGTGTATATTAAACCATCATAGGGAACACACTCTCCTCAATTATACTGTTCACCTGGTAACATCTCCCGTGAGTATTAAACAATCAGGGGAACACTCTCTCCTCACTTATACTGTTCACCTGGTAACATGTCCTGTGTATATTTAACGATCAGGGGAACACACTCTCCTCACTTATACTGTTCACCTGGCAACATGTCCCATGTATATTAAACCATCAGGGGAACACACTCTGCTCACTTATACTGTTCACCTGGTAACATGTCCCATGTATATTAAACAATCAGGGGAACACACTCTCCTCACTTATACTGTTCACCTGGTAACATGTCCCATGTATATTAAACAATCAGGGGAACACACTCTCCTCACTTATACTGTTCACCTGGTAACATGTCCCATGTATATTAAACAATCAGGGGAACACACTCTCCTCACTTATACTGTTCACCTGGTAACATGTCCCATGTATATTAAACAATCAGGGGAACACACTCTCCTCACTTATACTGTTCACCTGGTAACATGTCCTGTGTATATTAAACAATCAGGGGAACACACTCTCCTCACTTATACTGTTCACCTGGCAACATGTCCCATGTATATTAAACCATCAGGGGAACACACTCTGCTCACTTATACTGTTCACCTGGTAACATGTCCCATGTATATTAAACAATCAGGGGAACACACTCTCCTGACTTATACTGTTCAGCTGGTAACATGTCCCGTGTATATTAAACAATCAGGGGAACACACTCTCCTCCCTTTTCTGTTCACCTGGTAACATGTCCCGTGTGTATTAAACCATCAGGGGAACTCACTGTCCTCACTTCTACTGTTCACCTGATAACATGTCCCGTGTATATTAAACCATCAGGGGAAAGCCCTCTCCTCACTTATACTGTTCACTTGGTAATATGTCCCGTGTATATTAAACCATCAGGGGAACACATTCTCCTCACTTATACTGTTCACGTAGTAACATGTCCCGTGTATATTAAACCATCAGGGGAACACACTCTCCTCACTTATACTTTTCACCTGGTAACATGTCCCGTGTAGATTAAACCATCAGGGGAACACACTCTCCTCACTTATACTGTTCACCTGGTAACATGTCCCGTGTATATTGAACCATCAGGGGAATAGTCTCCTCACTTATATTGTTCACCTGGTAACATGTCCCGTGTATATTTAACCATCAGGGGAACACACTCTCCTCACTTATACTCGTCACCTGGTAACATGTCCCGTGTATATTGAACCATCAGGGGAATACAGTCTCCTCACTTATACTGTTCACCTGGAAACATGTCCATTGTATATTAAACCATCAGGGGAACACACTCTCCTCACTTATACTGTTCACCTGGTAACATGTCCCGCCAGTATTAAACCATCAGGGGAAGACACTCTCCTCCCTTTTCTGTTCACCTGGTAACATGTCCCATGTATATTAAACCATCAGTGGAACACATTCTCCTCACTTATACAGTTCAACTGGTAACATGTCCCTTGTATATTAAACCATCAGGGGAAAGCCCTCTCCTCACTTATACTGTTCACCAGATAACATGTCCCGTGTATATTGAACCATCAGGGGAATAAAGTATCCTCACTTATACTCTTCACCTGGTAACATGTCACGTGTATATTAAACCATCAGGGAAACACACTCTCCTCACTTACACTGTTCACCTGGTAACATGTCCTGTGCGTGTTAAACCATCAGGGGAACACACTCTCCTCACTTATACTGTTCACCTGGTAACATGTCCCTTGTATATTAAACAATCAGAGGAAAGCCCTCTCCTCACTTATACTGTTCCGCTGGTAACATGTCCCGTGTATATTAAAACATCAGGGGAAAGCACTCTCCTCACTCATACTGTTCACCTGGTGGCATGTCCTGTGCGTGTTAAACCATCAGGGGAACACACTCTCCTCACTTATACTGTTCACCTGGTAACATGTCCTGTGCGTGCTAAACCATCAGGGGAACACACTCTCCTCACTTATACTGATCACTTGGTTACATGTCCCGTGCTTATTAAACAATCTGGGGAACACACTCTCCTCTCTTATACTGTTCACCTGGTAACATGTCCCGTGTATATTAAACCATCAGGGGAAAGCCCTGTCCTCACTTATACTGTTCACCTGGTAATATGTCCCGTGTATATTAAACCATCAGGGGAAAGCCCTCTCCTCACTTATACTGTTCAACTGGTAATATGTCCCGTGTATATTAAACCATCAGGGGAACACACTCTCCTCACTTATACTGTTCACGTTGTAACATGTCCCGTGTATATTAAACCATCAGGGGAACACACTCTCCTCACTTTTACTTTTCACCTGGTAACATGTCCCGTGTATATTAAACCATCAGGGGAACACATTCTCCTCACTCATACTGTTCACCTGGTAATATGTCCCGTGTATATTAAACCATCAGGGGAAAGCCCTCTCCTCACTTATACTGTTCACCTGGTAATATAACCCGTGTATATTAAACCATCAGGGGAACACACTCTCCTCACTTATACTGTTCACTTTGTAACATGTCCCGTGTATATTAAACCATCAGGGGAACACAATCTCCTCACTTATACTGTTCACCTGCTAATTTGTCCCGTGTATATTGAACCATCAGGGGAACACACTCTCCTCACTTATACTGTTCACCTGGTAACATGTCCCGTGTATTTTAAACCATCAGGGGAACACACTCCCCTCACTTATATTGTTCACCTGGTAACATGTCCCGTGTATATTTAACCATCAGGGGAACACAGTCTCCTCACTTATACTGTTCACCTGGTAACATGTCCCGTGTATATTAAACAATCAGGGGAACACACTCTCCTCACTTATACTTTTCACCTGGTAACATGTCCCGTGTAGATTAAACCATCAGGGGAACACATTCTCCTCACTTATACTGTTCACCTGCTAACATGTCCCGTGTATATTGAACCATCAGGGGAATACTGTCTCCTCACTTATACTGTTCACCTGGAAACATGTCCATTGTATATTAAACCATCAGGGGAAGACACTCTCCTCCCTTTTCTGTTCACCTGGTAACATGTCCCGTGTGTATTAAACCATCAGGGGAACTCACTGTCCTCACTTATACTGTTCACCTGGTAACATGTCCCGTGTATATTAAACCATCAGGGGAATACATTCTCCTCACTTATACTGTTCACCAGCTAACATGTCCCGTGTATATTAAACCATCAGTGGAACACATTCTCCTCACTTATACAGTTCACCTGGTAACATGTCCCTTGTATATTAAACCATCAGGGGAAAGCCCTCTCCTCACTTATACTGTTCAGCTGGTAACATGTCCCGTGTATATTGAACCATCAGGGGAATAAAGTATCCTCACTTATACTCTTCACCTGCTAACATGTCCCGTGTATATTAAACCATCAGAGGAAAGCCCTCTCCTCACTTATACTGTTCAGCTGGTAACATGTCCCGTGTATATTAAAACATCAGGGGAAAGCACTCTCCTCACTCATACTGTTCACCTGGTGGCATGTCCTGTGCGTGTTAAACCATCAGGGGAACACACTCTCCTCACTTATACTGTTCACCTGGTAACATGTCCTGTGCGTGTTAAACCATCAGCGGAACACACTCTCCTCACTTATACTGATCACTTGGTTACATGTCCCGTGCTTATTAAACAATCTGGGGAACACACTCTCCTCTCTTATACTGTTCACCTGGTAACATGTCCCGTGTATATTAAACCATCAGGGGAAAGCACTGTCCTCACATATACTGTTCACCTGGTAATATGTCCCGTGTATATTAAACCATCAGGGGAAAGCCCTCTCCTCACTTATACTGTTCACCTTGTAATATGTCCCGTGTATATTAAACCATCAGGGGAACACACTCTCCTCACTTATACTGTTCACGTTGTAACATGTCCCGTGTATATTAAACCATCAGGGGAACACATTCTCCTCACTTATACTGTTCACCTGCTAATTTGTCCCGTGTATATTGAACCATCAGGGGAACACACTCTCCTCACTTATATTGTTCACCTTGTAACATGTCCCGTGTATATTTAACCATCAGGGGAACACACTCTCCTCACTTATACTGTTCACCTGGTAACATGTCCCGTGTGTATTAAACAATCAGGGGAACACACTCTCCTCACTTATACTGTTCACCTGGTAACATGTCCCGTGTATATTTAACAATCAGGGGAACACACTCTCCTCACTTATACTGTTCACCTGGTAACATGTCGAATGTATATTAAACCATCAGGGGAACACATTCTCCTCACAGATACTGTTCACCTGCTAACATGTCCCGTGTGTATTAAACAATGACGGGAACAAACTCTCCTCCCTTATACTGTTCACCTGGTAACATGTCGAAAGTATATTAAGCTATCAGGGGAACCCGCTCTCTTCATTTATACTGTTCACCTGGTAACATGTCCCGTGTGTATTAAACAATCAGGGGAACTCACTCTCCTCACTTATACTGTTCACCTGGTAACATGTCCCGTGCATATTAAGCCATCTGGGGAACACACTCTCCTCACTTATACTTTTCACCTAGTAACATGTCCTGTGTATATTAAACCATCAGGGGAACACACTCTCCTCACTTATACTCTTCACCAGGTAACATGTCCTGTGAATATTAAACCATCAGGGGAACACACTCTCCTCACTTATACTGTTCACCTGGTGACATGTCCCACGTATATTAAACCATCAGTGGAACACTCTCTCCTCACTTATACTGTTCACCTGGTAACATGTCCCGTGTGAGTTAAACCATCATGGGAACTCACTCTCCTCTCTTATAGATTTCACCTGGTAACATGTCCCGTGTGCATTTAACAATCAGGGGAACACACTCTCCTCACTTATTCTGTTCACCTGGTGACATGTCCCGTGTGTATTAAACAATCAGGGGAACACTTTCTCCTCACTTATACTGTTCACCAGGTAACATGTCCTGTGCGTGTTAAACCATCAGCGGAACACACTCTCCTCACTTATACTGATCACTTGGTTACATGTCCCGTGCTTATTAAACAATCTGGGGAACACACTCTCCTCTCTTATACTGTTCACCTGGTAACATGTCCCGTGTATATTAAACCATCAGGGGAAAGCACTGTCCTCACATATACTGTTCACCTGGTAATATGTCCCGTGTATATTAAACCATCAGGGGAAAGCCCTCTCCTCACTTATACTGTTCACCTTGTAATATGTCCCGTGTATATTAAACCATCAGGGGAACACACTCTCCTCACTTATACTGTTCACGTTGTAACATGTCCCGTGTATATTAAACCATCAGGGGAACACACTCTCCTCTCTTATACTTTTCACCTGGTAACATGTCCCGTGTATATTAAACCATCAGGGGAACACATTCTCCTCACTTATACTGTTCACCTGCTAATTTGTCCCGTGTATATTGAACCATCAGGGGAACACACTCTCCTCACTTATACTGTTCACCTGGTAACATGTCCCGTGTATTTTAAACCATCAGGGGAACACACTCCCCTCACATATATTGTTCACCTTGTAACATGTCCCGTGTATATTTAACCATCAGGGGAACACACTCTCCTCACTTATACTGTTCACCTGGTATCATGTCCCGTGTATATTTAACAATCAGGGGAACACACTCTCCTCACTTATACTGTTCACCTGGTAACATGACGAATGTATATTAAACCATCAGGGGAACACATTCTCCTCACAGATACTGTTCACCTGCTAACATGTCCCGTGTATATTAAACAATGAGGGGAACAAACTCTCCTCCCTTATACTGTTCACCTGGTAACATGTCGAAAGTATATTAAGCTATCAGGGGAACCCGCTCTCTTCACTTATACTGTTCACCTGGTAACATGTCCCGTGTGTATTAAACAATCAGGGGAACTCACTCTCCTCACTTATACTGTTCACCTGGTAAAATGTCCCGTGCATATTAAGCCATCTGGGGAACACACTCTCCTCACTTATACTTTTCACCTAGTAACATGTCCTGTGTATATTAAACCATCAGGGGAACACACTCTCCTCACTTATACTCTTCACCAGGTAACATGTCCTGTGAATATTAAACCATCAGGGGAACACACTCTCCTCACTTATACTGTTCACCTGGTGACATGTCCCACGTATATTAAACCATCAGTGGAACACTCTCTCCTCACTTATACTGTTCACCTGGTAACATGTCCCGTGTGAGTTAAACCATCATGGGAACTCACTCTCCTCTCTTATAGATTTCACCTGGTAACATGTCCCGTGTGTATTAAACAATCAGGGGAACACTTTCTCCTCACTTATACTGTTCACCAGGTAACATGTCCCGTGTGTATTAAACAATCAGGGGAACACACTCTCCTCACTTTTACTGTTCATCTGGTAACATGTCCCGTGTGCATTAAACAATCAGGGAACACACTCTCCTCACTTATACTGTTCACCTGGTAACATGTCCCGTGTGTATTAAACAATCAGGGGAACACTTTCTCCTCACTTATACTGTTCACCAGGTAACATGTCCCGTGTGTATTAAACAATCAGGGGAACACACTCTCCTCACTTTTACTGTTCATCTGGTAACATGTCCCGTGTATATTAAACCATCAGGGGAACACACTCTCCTCACTTATACTGTTCACCTGGTAACATGTCCCGTGTATATTAACCAATCAGGGGAACACACTCTCCTCACTTGTACTTTTCACCTAGTGACATGTCCTGTGTATATTAAACCATCAGGGGAACACACTCTCCTCACTTATACTTTTCACCTAGTGACATGTCCTGTGTATATTAAACCATCAGGGGAACACACTCTCCTCACTTATACTGTTCACCTGGTAACATGTCCTGTGCATATTCAGCCATCTGGGGAACACACTCTCCTCACTTATACTCTTCACCAGGTAACATGTCCTGTGAATATTAAACCATCAGGGGAACACACTCTCCTCACTTATACTGTTCACCTGGTAACATGTCCCGTGTATATTAAATAATCAGGGCAACACACTCTCCTCATTTATACTGTTCACCTGGTAACATGTCCCGTGTATATTAAACCATCAGGGGAACACACTCTCCTCACTTATACTGTTCACCTGGTGACATGTCCCTTGCGTATTAAACCATCAGGGCATCACACTCTCCTCACTTATACTGTTCAACTGGTAACATGTCCCATGTATATTAAACCATCAGGGGAACACAATCTCCTCACTTATACTGTTCACCTGGTAACATGTCCCGTGTATATTAAACCATCAGGGGAACACAATCTCCTCACTTATACTGTTCACCAGGTGACATGTCCTGTGTATATTAAACCATCAGGGGAACATACTCTCTTCACTTATACTGTTCACCTGGTGACATGTCCCTTGCGTATTAAACCATCAGGGCAACACACTCTCCTCACTTATACTGTTCACCTGGAAACATGTCCCGTGTGTATTAAACAACCAGGGGAACACAATCTCCTCACTTATACTGTTCACCTGGTAACATGTCCCGTGTGTATTAAACAATCAGGGGAACACAATCTCCTCACTTATACTGTTCACCTGGTAACATGTCCCGTGCATATTAAGCCATCTGGGGAACACACTCTCTTCACTTATACTTTTCACCAGGTAACATGTCCTGTGAATTATTAAACCATCAGGGGAAAACACTCTGCTCACTTATACTCTTCGCCTGGTGACATGTCCCGCGTATATTAAACCATCAGGGGAACACACTCTCCTCACTTATACTGTTCACCTGGTAACATGTCCTGTGCATATTCAGCCATCTGGGGAACACACTCTCCTCACTTATACTCTTCACCAGGTAACATGTCCTGTGAATATTAAACCATCAGGGGAACACACTCTCCTCACTTATACTGTTCACCTGGTAACATGTCCCGTGTATATTAAATAATCAGGGCAACACACTCTCCTCATTTATACTGTTCACCTGGTAACATGTCCCGTGTATATTAAACCATCAGGGGAACACACTCTCCTCACTTATACTGTTCACCTGGTGACATGTCCCTTGCGTATTAAACCATCAGATCAACACACTCTCCTCACTTATACTGTTCAACTGGTAACATGTCCCATGTATATTAAACCATCAGGGGATCACAATCTCCTCACTTATACTGTTCACCTGGTAACATGTCCCGTGTATATTAAACCATCAGGGGAACACAATCTCCTCACTTATACTGTTCACCAGGTGACATGTCCTGTGTATATTAAACCATCAGGGGAACATACTCTCTTCACTTATACTGTTCACCTGGTGACATGTCCCTTGCGTATTAAACCATCAGGGCAACACACTCTCCTCACTTATACTGTTCACCTGGAAACATGTCCCGTGTGTATTAAACAACCAGGGGAACACAATCTCCTCACTTATACTGTTCACCTGGTAACATGTCCCGTGTGTATTAAACAATCAGGGGAACACAATCTCCTCACTTATACTGTTCACCTGGTAACATGTCCCGTGCATATTAAGCCATCTGGGGAACACACTCTCTTCACTTATACTTTTCACCAGGTAACATGTCCTGTGAATTATTAAACCATCAGGGGAAAACACTCTGCTCACTTATACTCTTCGCCTGGTGACATGTCCCGCGTATATTAAACCATCAGTGGAACACCCTCTCCTCACTTATACTGTTCACCTGGTAACATGTCCCGTGTAAGTTAAACCATCATGGGAACTCACTCTCCTCACTTATAGATTTCAACTGGTAACATGTCCCGTGTGCATTAAACAATCAGGGGAACACACTCTCCTCACTTATTCTGTTCACCTGGTGACATGTCCCATGTGTATTAAACAATCAGGGGAACACACTCTCCTCACTTATACTGTTCATCTGGTAACATGTCCCGTGCGTATTAAACAATCAGGGGAACACACTCTCCTCACTTCTACTGTTCACCTGGTAACATGTCCCGTGTATATTAAACCATCAGGGGAACACACTCTCCTCACTTATACTGTTCACCTGGTAACATGTCCCGTGTGTATTAAACAATCAGGGGAACACACTCTCCTCACTTTTACTGTTCATCTGGTAACATGTCCCGTGTGCATTAAACAATCAGGGAACACACTCTCCTCACTTATACTGTTCACCTGGTAACATGTCCCGTGCGTATTAAACAATCAGGGGAACACACTCTCCTCACTTACACTGTTCACCTGGTGACATGTCCCGTGTGTATTAAACAATCAGGGGAACACACTCTCCTCACTTATACTTTTCACCTGGTAACATGTCCTGTGTGCATTAAACAATCAGGGGAACACAATCTCCTCACTTATACTGTTCACCAGGTGACATGTCCTGTGTATATTAAACCATCAGGGGAACATACTCTCTTCACTTATACTGTTCACCTGGTAACATGTCTTGTGTATATTAAACCATCAGGGGAACACACTCTCCTCACTTATACTGTTTACCTGGTAACATGTCCCGTGTGCATTAAACAATCAGGGGAACACACTCTCCTCACTTATACTGTTCACCTGGTAACATGTCCTGTGTATATTAAACCATCAGGGGAACATACTCTCTTCACTTATACTGTTCACCTGGTAACATGTCTTGTGTATATTAAACCATCAGGGGAACACACTCTCCTCACTTATACTGTTTACCTGGTAACATGTCCTGTGTGTATTAAACCATCAGGGGAACACACTCTCCTCACTTATACTGTTCACCTGGTAACATGTCCCGTGTATATAAAACCATCAGGGGAACACACTCTCCTCACTTATACTGTTTACCTGGTAACATGTCCTGTGTATATTAAACCATCAGGGGAACAAACTCTGCTCACTTATACTGTTCACCTGGTAACATGTCCTGTGTGCATTAAACCATTTGGGGAACACACTCTCCTCACTTATACTGTTCATATGGTAACATATCCCGTGTGTATTAAACCATCAGGGGAACACACACTCCTCACTTCTACTCTTCAAATGGTAACATGTCCTGTGTATATTAAACCATCAGGGCAACACAATCTCCTCACTTATACTGTTCACCTGGTAACATGTCCCGTGTATATTAAACCATCAGGGGAACACACTCTCCTCTCTTATACTGTTCACCTGGTAACATGTCCCTTGTATATTAAACCATCAGGGGAACACACTCTCCTCACTTATACTGTTCACCTGGTAACATGTCCCGTATATATTAAACCATCAGGGGAACACACTCTCCTCACTTCTACTGTTCACCTGGTGACATGTCCCTTGCGTATTAAACCATCAGGGCAACACACTCTCCTCACTTATACTGTTCACCTGGTAACATGTCCCGTACGCATTAAACCATCAGGGGAAAACACTCTCCTCACTATTCTGTTCACCTGGTAACATGTCCGGTGTGTATTAAACAATCAGGGGAACACAATCTCCTCACTTATACTGTTCACCTGGTAACATGTCCTGTGTATATTAAATCATCAGGGGAACTCACTCTCCTCACTTATACTGTTCACCTGGTAACATGTCCCGTGCATATTAAGCCATCTGGGGAACACACTCTCTTCACTTATACTTTTCACCAGGTAACATGTCCTGTGAATTATTAAACCATCAGGGGAAAACACTCTCCTCACTTATACTGCTCACCTGGTGACATGTCCCGTGTATATTAAACCATCAGGAGAACACACTCTGCTCACTTATACTCTTCGCCTTGTGACATGTCCTGTGTATATTAAACAATCAGGGGAACACCCTCTCCTCACTTATACTGTTCACCTGGTAACATGTCCCGTGTAAGTTAAACCATCATGGGAACTCACTCTCCTCACTTTTAGATTTCAACTGGTAACATGTCCCATGTGTATTAAACAATCAGGGGAACACCCTCTCCTCACTTATACTGTTCACCTGGTAACATGTCCCGTGTATATTAAACCATCAGGGGAACACAGTCTCCTCACTTATACTGTTCACCTGGTAACATGTCCCGTGTGTATTAAACAATCAGGGGAACACACTCTCCTCACTTATACTTTTCACCTGGCAACATGTCCCGTGCGTTTTAAACAATCAGGGAACACACTCTCCTCATTTATACGGTTAATCTGGTAACATGTCCCGTGTGCATTAAACAATCAGGTAACACATTCTACTCACTTACACTGTTCACCTGGGAACATGTCCCATGTATATGAAACCATCAGGGGAACACACTCTCCTCACTTCGACTGTTCACCTGGTAACATGTCGCGTGTGCATTAAAAAATCAGGGGAACACACTCTCCTCACTTATACTGTTCATCTGGTAACATGTCCCGTGCATATTAAACCATCAGGGGAACACACTCTCCTCACTTATACTGTTCATCTGGTAACATGTCCCGTGTATATTAAATCATCAGGGGAACACACTCACCTCACTTATACTGTTCACCTGGTGACATGTCCCGTGCGTATTAAACAAACAGGGGAACACACTCTCCTCACTTGTACTTTTCACCTAGTGACATGTCCCGTGTGCATTAAAAAATCAAGGGAACACACTCTCCTCACTTATACTGTTCCTCTGGTAACATGTCCGGTGTATATTAAACCATCAGGGGAACACACTCTCCTCACTTATAATGTTCACCTGGTGACATGTCCTGTGCATATTCAGCCATCTGGGGAACACACTCTCCTCACTTATACTCTTCACCAGGTAACATGTCCTGTGAATATTAAACCATCAGGGGAACACACTCTCCTCACTTATACTGTTCACCTGGTAACATGTCCCGTGTATATTAAACCATCAGGGGAACACACTCTCCTCACTTATACTGTTCACCTGGTGACATGTCCCTTGCGTATTAAACCATCAGGGCAACACACTCTCCTCACTTATACTGTTCACCTGGTAACATGTCCCGTGCGCATTAAACCATCAGGGGAAAACACTCTCCTCACTATTCTGTTCACCTGGTAACATGTCCCGTGTGTATTAAACAATCAGGGGAACACAATCTCCTCACTTATACTGTTCACCTGGTAACATGTCCTGTGTATATTAAACAATCAGGGGAACACACTCTCCTCACTACTGCTCTTCACCTGGTAACATGTCCCGTTTATATTAAATCATCAGGGGAACTCACTCTCCTCACTTATACTGTTCACCTGGTAACATGTCCCGTGCATATTAAGCCATCTGGGGAACACACTCTCTTCACTTATACTTTTCACCAGGTAACATGTCCTGTGAATTATTAAACCATCAGGGGAAAACACTCTCCTCACTTATACTGTTCACCTGGTGACATGTCCCGCGTATATTAAACCATCAGTGGAACACCCTCTCCTCACTTATACTGTTCACCTGGTAACATGTCCCGTGTAAGTTAAACCATCATGGGAACTCACTCTCCTCACTTATAGATTTCAACTGGTAACATGTCCCGTGTGCATTAAACAATCAGGGGAACACACTCTCCTCACTTATTCTGTTCACCTGGTGACATGTCCCATGTGTATTAAACAATCAGGGGAACACACTCTGCTCACTTATACTGTTCATCTGGTAACATGTCCCGTGCGTATTAAACAATCAGGGGAACACACTCTCCTCACTTCTACTGTTCACCTGGTAACATGTCCCGTGTATATTAAACCATCAGTGGAACACACTCTCCTCACTTATACTGTTCACCTGGTAACATGTCCCGTGTGTATTAAACAATCAGGGGAACACACTCTCCTCACTTATACTTTTCACCTGGTGACATGTCCCGTGTGTATTAAACAATCAGGGGAACACACTCTCCCCACTTATACTGTTCACCTGGTGACGTGTCCCGTGTGCATTAAACAATCAGGGGAACACACTCCCCTCACTTATACTGTTCACCTGGTAACATGTCCCGTGTTTATTAAACAATCAGGGGAACACACTCTCCTCACTTATACTGTTCACCTGGTGACGTGTCCTGTTTGCATTAAACAATCAGGGGAACACACTCTCCTCACTTATACTTTTCACCTGGTAACATGTCCCGTGCGCATTAAACCATCAGGGGAAAACACTCTCCTCACTATTCTGTTCACCTGGTAACATGTCCCGTGTATATTAAACCATCAGGGCAACAAACTCTCCTCACTTATACTGTTCACCTGGTAACATGTCCCGTGTATATTAAACCATCAGGGGAACACACTCTCCTTACTTCTACTGTTCACCTGGTGACATGTCCCGTGTATATTAAACCATCAGGGGAACACACTCTCCTCACTTATACTGTTCACCTGGTAACATGTCCCGTGTATGTTAAACAATCAGGGGAACACAATCTCCTCACTTTTAATGTTCACCTGGTAAAATGTCCCGTGGATGTTAAACCATCAGGGGAACACACTCTCCTCACTTATACTCTTCACCTGGTGACATATCCCGTGTGCATTAAACAATCAGGGGAACACACTCTCCTCACTTATACTCTTCATCAGGTAACGTGTCCCGTGTATATTAAACCATCAGGGGAACACACTCTCCTCACTCATGCTCTTCACCTGGTAACATGTCCAGTTTATATTAAATCATCAGGTCAACACACTCTCCTCACATGTACTGTTCACCTGGTAACATGTCTCGTGTATATTAAACCATCAGGGGAACTCACTCTCCTCACTTATACTGTTCACCTGGTAACATGTCCCGTGCATATTAAGCCATCTGGGGAACACACTCTCCTCACTTATACTTTTCACCTAGTAACATGTCCTGTGTATATTAAACCATCAGGGGAACACACTCTCCTCACTTATACTCTTCACCAGGTAACATGTCCTGTGAATATTAAACCATCAGGGGAACACACTCTCCTCACTTATACTGTTCACCTGGTAACATGTCCCGTGTGAGTTAAACCATCATGGGAACTCACTCTCCTCTCTTATAGATTTCACCTGGTAACATGTCCCGTGTGCATTTAACAATCAGGGGAACACACTCTCCTCACTTATTCTGTTCACCTGGTGACATGTCCCGTGCGTATTAAACAATCAGGGGAACACTTTATCCTCACTTATACTGTTCACCAGGTAACATGTCCCGTGTGTATTAAACAATCAGGGGAACACACTCTCCTCACTTATACTGTTCTCCTGGTAACATGTCCCGTGTGTATTAAACAATCAGGGGAACACACTCTCCTCACTATTCTGTTCACCTGGTAACATGTCCCGTGTGTATTAAACAATCAAGGGAACACACTCTCCTCACTATTCTGTTCACCTGGTAACATGTCCCGTGTGTATTAAACCATCAGGGGAACACACTCTCTTCACTTATAATGTTCACCTGGTAACATGTCCTGTGTATATTAAACCATCAGGGGAACACACTCACCTCACTTATACTGTTCAACTAGTAACATGTCCCGTGCGTATTAAACAATCAGGGGAACACACTCTCCTCACTTATACTGTTCACCTGGTAACATGTCCCTTGCGCATTAAACCATCAGCGGAAAACATTCTCCTCACTATTCTGTTCACCTGGTAACATGTCCCGTGTGTTTTCAACAATCAGGGGAACACACTCTCCTCAGTTATACTGTTCACCTGGTAACATGTCCCATGTATATGAAACCATCAGGGGAACACACTCTCCTCACTTCTAATGTTCACCTGGTAACATGTCCCGTGTGCATTAAAAAATCAAGGGAACACACTCTCCTCACTTATACTGTTCATCTGGTAACATGTCCCGTGTATATTAAACCATCAGGGGAACACACTCTCCTCACTTATACTGTTCATCTGGTAACATGTCCCGTGTATATTAAATCATCAGGGGAACAAACTCACCTCACTTATACTGTTCACCTGGTGACATGTCCCGTGCGTATTAAACAATCAGGGGAACACACTCTCCTCACTTGTACTTTTCACCTAGTGACATGTCCTGTGCATATTAAACCATCAGGGGAACACACTCTCCTCACTTATACTGTTCACCTGGTAACATGTCCTGTGCATATTCAGCCATCTGGGGAACACACTCTCCTCACTTATACTCTTCACCAGGTAACATGTCCTGTGAATATTAAACCATCAGGGGAACACACTCTCCTCACTTATACTGTTCACCTGGTAACATGTCCTGTGCATATTCAGCCATCTGGGGAACACACTCTCCTCACTTATACTGTTCACCTGGCAACATGTCCTGTGTATGTTAAACCATCAGGGGAACACACTCTCCTCACTTATACTGTTTACCTGGTAACATATCCTGTGTATGTTAAACCATCAGGGGCACACACTCTCCTCACTTATACTCTTCACCTGGGAACATGTCCCGTGTGTATTAAACCATGAGGGGAACACTCTCTACTCACTTATACTGTTCACCTGGTAACATGTCCCGTGTATATTAAACCATCAGGGGAACACACTCTCCTCACTTATTCTGTTCACCTGGTGACATGTCCCGTGCGTATTAAACAATCAGGGGAACACACTCTCCTCACTTCTACTGTTCACCTGGTGACATGTCCTGTGTATATTAAACCATCAGGGGAACACACTCTCCTCACTTATACTGTTCACCTGGTAACATGTCTCGTGTGCATTAAAAAATCAGGGGAACACACTCTCCTCACTTATACTGTTCATCTGGTAACATGTCCCGTGTATATTAAACCATCAGGGGAACACACTCTCCTCACTTATACTGTTCACCTGGTAACATGTCCCGTGTATATTAAACCATCAGGGGAACACACTCTCCTCACTTATACTTTTCACCTAGTGACATGTCCTGTGTATATTAAAACATCAGGGGAACACACTCTCCTCACTTATACTCTTCACCAGGTAACATGTCCAGTGAATATTAAACCATCAGGGGAACACACTCTCCTCACATATACTGTTCACCTGGTGACATGTCCCGTGTGCATTAAACCATCATTGGAAAACACTCTCCTCACTTATACTGTTCACCTGGTAACATGTCCCGTGTGAATTAAACAATCAGGGGAACACACTCTCCTCACTTATACTGTTCACCTGGTAACATGTCCTGTGTATATTAAACCATCAGGGGAACACACTCTCCTCACTTATACTGTTTACCTGGTAACATATCCTGTGCATGTTAAACCATCAGGGGAACACACTCTCCTCACATATACTGTTCACCTGGTAACATGTCTCGTGTATATTAAACCATCAGGGGAACACACTCTCCTCACATATACTGTTCACCTGGTAACATGTCTCGTGTATATTAAACCATCAGAGGAACACACTCTCCTCACTTATACTGTTCACCTGGTGACATGTCCCGTGTATACAGAACCATCAGGGGAACACACTCTGCTCACTTATACTGTTCACCTGGTGTCATGTCCCGCGTATATTAAACCATCAGGGGAACGCACTCTCCTCTCTTATACTGTTCACCTGGTAACATGTCCCGTGCGTATTAAACAATCAGGGGAACACACTCTCCTCACTTATACTGTTCACCTGGTAACATGTCCCGTGTAAGTTAAACCATCATGGGAACTCAGTCTCCTCACTTATAGATATCACCTGGTAAACATGTCTCGTTTGCATTAAACAATCAGGGGAACACACTCTCCTCTCTTATACTGTTCATCTGGTAACATGTCCCGTGTGTATTAAACAATCAGGGGAACACACTCTCCTCACTTATACTGTTCATCTGGTAACATGTCCCGTGCGTATTAAACCATCAGGGTAACACACTCTCCTCACTCATACTGTTCACCTGGTGACATGTCCCGTGCGTATAAAACAATCAGGGGAACACACTCTCCTCACTTATACTGTTGACCTGGTAACATGCCCCGTGCGCATTAAACCATCAGGGGAAAACACTCTCCTCACTATTCTGTTCACCTGGTAACATGTCCCGTGTGTATAAAACAATCAGGGGAACACACTCTCCTCACTTATACTGTTCACCTGGTGACGTGTCCAGTGTGCATTAAACAATCAGGGGAAAACACTCTCCTCACTTATACTGTTCACCTGGTAACATGTCCCGTGCGTGTTAACCCATCAGGGGAACACACTCTCCTCACTTATAATGTTCACCTGGTGACATGTCCCATGCGTATAAAACAATCAGGGGAACACACTCTCCTCACTTATACTGTTCACCTGGTAACATGTCCCGTGGGCATTAAACCATCAGGGGAAAACACTCTCCTCACTATTCTGTTCACCTGGTAACATGTCCCGTGTGTATAAAACAATCAGGGGAACACACTCTCCTCACTTATACTGTTCACCTGGTAACATGTCCTGTGTATATTAAACCATCAGGGGAACACTCTCTCTTCACTTTCCTGTTCACCTGGTAACATGTCCCATGTATATGAAACCATCAGGGGAACACACTCTCCTCACTTCTACTGTTCACCTGGTAACATGTCCCGTCTGCATTAAAAAATCAGGGGAACACACTCTCCTCACTTATACTGTTCATCTGGTGATGTGACCCGTGTGTATTAAACCATTAGGGGAACACACTCTCCTCACTTCTACTCTTCACCTGGTAACATACCTGTGTATATAAAACCATCAGGGCAACACACTCTCCTCACTTATACTGTTCACCTGGTAACATGTCCCGTGTATATTAAACCATTAAGGGAACACGCTCTCCTCACTTGTACTCTTCACCAGGTAACATATCCTGTGTGTATTAAACCATCAGGGGAACACACTCTCCTCACTTATACTGTTCACCTTGTGACATGTCCCGTGTGCATTAAACCATCATGGGAAAACACTCTCCTCACTATTCTGTTCACCTGGTAACATGTCCCGTGTGAATTTAACAATCAGGGGAACACACTCTCCTCACTTATACTGTTCACCTGGTAACTTGTCCTGTGTATATTAAACCATCAGGGTAACACACTCTCCTCACTTATACAGTTTACCTGGTAACATATCCAGTGTATGTTAAACCATCAGGGGCACACACTCTCCTCACTTATACTGTTCACCTGGTCACATGTCCCGTGTGTATTAAACCATTAGGGGAACACACTCTCCTCACTTCTACTCTTCACCTGGTAACATGTCCTGTGTATATTAAACCATCAGGGCAACACACTCTCCTCACTTATACTGCTCACCTGGTAACATGTCCCGTGTAAATTAAACCATCAGGGGAACACACTCTCCTCACTTATACTGTTCACCTGGTAACATGTCCCGTGTATATTAAACCATCAGGGGAACACACTCCTCACTTATACTGTTCACCTGGTGACATGTCCCGTGTCTATTAAACCATCAGGGGAACACACTCTCCTCACATATACTGTTCACCTGGTAACATGTCCCGTGTATATTAAACCATCAGGGGAACACACTCTCCTCACTTATACTGTTCACCTGGTGACATGTCCCGTGTCTATTAAACCATCAGGGGAACACACTCTCCTCACATATACTGTTCACCTGGTAACATGTCTCGTGTATATTAAACCATCAGGGGAACACACTCTCCTCACTTATACTGTTCACCTGGTAAAATGTCCCGTGCATGTTAAACCATCAGGGGAACACACTCTCCTCACATATACTGTTCACCTGGTAACATGTCTCGTGTATATTAAACCATCAGGGCAACACACTCTCCTCACATATACTGTTCACCTGGTAACATGTCTCTTCTATATTAAACCATCAGGGGAACACACTCTCCTCACTTATGCTGTTCACCTGGTAACATGTCGCGTGTATATTAAACCATCAGGGCAACACATTCTCCTCACATATACTGTTCACCTGGTAACATGTCGCGTGTATATTAAACCATCAGGGGAACACACTCTCCTTACTTCTACTGTTCACCTGGTGACATGTCCCGTGTATATTAAACCATCAGGGGAACACACTCTCCTCACTTTTACTGTTCACCTGGTAACATGTCGCGTGTATATTAAACCATCAGGGGAACACACTCTCCTTACTTCTACTGTTCACCTGGTGACATGTCCCGTGTATATTAAACCATCAGGTCAACACACTCTCCTCACATATACTGTTCACCTGGTAACATGTCTCGTGTGTATTAAACCATCAGGGGAACACACTCTCCTCACTTATACTGTTCACCTGGTGACATGTCCCACGTATATTAAACCATCAGTGGAACACTCTCTCCTCACTTATACTGTTCACCTGGTAACATGTCCCGTGTGAGTTAAACCATCATGGGAACTCATTCTCCTCTCTTATAGACTTCACCTGGTAACATGTCCCGTGTGCATTAAACAATCAGGGGAACACACTCTCCTCACTTATACTGTTCACCTGGTGACATGTCCAGTTTATATTAAATCATCAGGTCAACACACTCTCCTCACATATAGTGTTCACCTGGTAACATGTCTCGTGTGTATTAAACCATCAGGGGAACACACTCTCCTCACTTATACTGTTCACCTGGTGACATGTCCCACGTATATTAAACCATCAGTGGAACACTCTCTCCTCACTTATACTGTTCACCTGGTAACATGTCCCGTGTGAGTTAAACCATCGGGGAACACACTCTCCTCACTTATACTGTTCACCTGGTGACATGTCCCACGTATATTAAACCATCAGTGGAACACACTCTCCTCACTTATACTGATCACCTGGTAACATGTCCCGTGTATATTAAACCATCAGGTGAACACACTCTCCTCACTTATACTGTTCACCTGGTAACATTTCCCGTGTGCATTAAACAATCACGGGAACACACTCTCCTCACTTATAATGTTCACCTGGTAACATGTCCCGTGTATATTAAACCATCAGGGGAACACACTCACCTCACTTATACTGTTCACCTGGTAACATGTCCCGTGCGTATTAAACAATCAGGGGAACACACTCTCCTCACTTATACTGTTCACCTGGTAACATGTCCCGTGCGCTTTAAACCATCAGGGGAAAACATTCTCCTCACTATTCTGTTCACCTGGTAACATGTCCCGTTTGTATTAAACAATCAGGGGAACACACTCTCCTCACTTATACTGTTCACCTGGTAACATGTCCCATGTATATGAAACCATCAGGGGAACACACTCCCCTCACTTCTACTGTTCACCTGGTAACATGTCCCGTGTGCATTAAAAAATCAGGGGAACACACTCTCCTCACTTATACTGTTCATCTGGTAACATGTCCCGTGTATATTAAACCATCAGGGGAACACACTCTCCTCATTTATACTGTTCATCTGGTAACATGTCCCGTGTATATTAAACCATCAGGGGAACACACTCACCTCACTTATACTGTTCACCTGGTGACATGTCCCGTGCGTATTAAACAATCAGGGGAACACACTCTCCTCACTTGTACTTTTCACCTAGTGACATGTCCTGTGTATATTAAACCATCAGGGGAACACACTCTCCTCACTTATACTCTTCACCTGGTAACATGTCCCGTGTATATTAAACCATCAGGGGAACACACTCTCCTCACTTATACTGTTCACCTGGTGACATGTCCCGTGCGTATTAAACAATCAGGGGAACACACTCTCCTCACTTCTACTGTTCACCTGGTGACATGTCCCGTGTATATTAAACCATCAGCGGAACACACTCTCCTCACTTATACTGTTCATCTGGTAACATGTCCCGTGTATATTAAACCATTAGGGGAACACACTCTACTCACTTATACTTTTCACCTGGTAACATGTCCCGTGTATATTAAACCATCAGGGGAACACACTCACCTCACTTATACTGTTCACCTGGTGACATGTCCCGTGCGTATTAAACAATCAGGGGAACACACTCTCCTCACTTATACTTTTCACCTAGTGACATGTCCTGTGTATATTAAACCATCAGGGGAACACACTCTCCTCACTTATACTGTTCACCTGGTAACATGTCCTGTGCATATTCAGCCATCTGGGGAACACACTCTCCTCACTTATACTCTTCACCAGGTAACATGTCCTGTGAATATTAAACCATCAGGGGAACACACTCTCTCACATATACTGTTCACCTGGTAACATGTCCCGTGTGAATTAAACTATCAGGGGAACACACTCTCCTCACTTATACTGTTCACCTGGTAACATGTCCTGTGTATATTAAACCATCAGGGGAACACACTCTCCTCACTTATACTGTTTACCTGGTAACATATCCTGTGTATGTTAAACCATCAGGGGCACACACTCTCCTCACTTATACTCTTCACCTGGTAACATGTCCCGTGTGTATTAAACCATTAGGGGAACACACTCTCCTCACTTATACTGTTCACCTGGTAAAATGTCCCGTGCATGTTAAACCATCAGGGGAACACACTCTCCTCACTTATACTGTTCACCTGGTAACATGTCTCGTGTATATTAAACCATTAGTGCAACACACTCTCCTCACATATACTGTTCACCTGGTAACATGTCTCTTGTATATTAAACCATCAGGGGAACACACTCTCCTCACATAGACTGTTCACCTGGTAACATGTCGCGTGTATATTAAACCATCAGGGGAACACACTCTCCTCACTTATACTGTTCACCTGGTGACATGTCCCGTGTATATTAAATCATCAGGGGAACACACTCTCCTCACTTATACTGTTCACCTGGTAACATGTCCCGTGTATGTTAAACAATCAGGGGAACACAATCTCCTCACTTTTACTGTTCACCTGGTAAAATGTCCCGTGTATGTTAAACCATCAGGGGAACTCACTCTCCTCACTGATGCTCTTCACCTGGTAACATGTCCCGTGTGCATTAAATCATCAGGTCAACTCACTCTCCTCACTTATACTGTTCACCTGGTAACATGTCCTGTGTATATTAAACCATCAGGGGAACACACTCTCCTCACTTATACTCTTCACCTAGTAACATGTCCTGTGTATATTAAACCATCAGGGGAACACACTCTCCTCACTTATACTCTTCACCAGGTAACATGTCCTGTGAATATTAAACCATCAGGGGAACACACTCTCCTCACATATACTGTTCACCTGGTGACATGTCTCGTGTATATTAAAACATCAGGGGAACACACTCTCCTCACTTATACTGTTCACCTGGTAAAATGTCCCGTGCTTGTTAAACCATCAGGGGAACACTTACTCCTCACTTATACTCTTCACCTGGTGACGTGTCCCGTGCGCATAAAACCATCAGAGGAATACACTCTCCTCACTTCTACTGTTCACCTGGTAACATGTCACGTGTGTATTAAACCATCAGGGCAACACACTCTCCTCACATATACTGTTCACCTGGTAACATGTCCCGTGTGTATTAAACAATCAGGGGAACACATTCTCGTCACATATACTGTTCACCTGGTAACATGTCTCGTGTATATTAAACCATCAGGGGAACTCACTCTCCTCACTTATACTGTTCACCTGGTAACATGTCCCGTGCATATTAAGCCATCTGGGGAAGACACTCTCCTCACCTATACTTTCCATCTAGTGACATGTCCTGTGTATATTAAAACATCAGGGGAACACACTCTCCTCACTTATACTCTTCCCCAGGTAACATGTCCTGTGAATATTAAACCATCAGGGGAACACACTCTCCTCACTTATACTGTTCACCTGGTGGCATGTCCCGTGTATACAGAACCATCAGGGGAACACACTCTCCTCACTTATACTGTTCACCTGGTGACATGTCCCGCGTATATTAAACCATCAGGGGAACGCACTCTCCTCTCTTATGCTGTTCACCTGGTAACATGTCCCGTGCGTATTAAACAATCAGGGGAACACACTCTCCTCACTTATACTGTTCACCTGGTAACATGTCCCGTGTAAGTTAAACCATCATGGGAACTCAGTCTCCTCACTTATAGATTTCACCTGGTAACATGTCCCTTGTGTATTAAACAATCAGGGGAACACACTCTCCTCACTTATACTGTTCATCTGGTAACATGTCCCGTGCGTATTAAACCATCGGGGAACACACTCTCCTCACTCATACTGTTCACCTGGTAACATGTCCCGTGTGCATTAAACAATCAGGGGAACACACTCTCCTCACTTATAATGTTCACCTGGTGACATGTCCCGTGCGTATAAAACCATCAGGGGAACACACTCTCCTCACTTATACTGTTGACCTGGTAACATGTCCCGTGCGCATTAAACCATCAGGGGAAAACACTCTCCTCACTATTCTGTTCACCTGGTAACATGTCCCGTGTGTATAAAACAATCAGGGGAACACACTCTCCTCACTTATAATGTTCACCTGGTGACATGTCCCGTGCGTATAAAACAATCAGGGGAACACACTCTCCTCACTTATACTGTTCACCTGGTAACATGTCCCGTGCGCATTAAACCATCAGGGGAAAACACTCTCCTCACTATTCTGTTCACCTGGTAACATGTCCTGTGTATATTAAACCATCAGGGGAACACTCTCTCTTCACTTTCCTGTTCACCTGGTAACATGTCCCATGTATATGAAACCATCAGGGGAACACACTCTCCTCACTTCTACTGTTCACCTGGTAACATGTCCTGTGTGCATTAAAAAATCAGGGGAACACACTCTCCTCACTTATACTGTTCATCTGGTGATGTGACCCGTGTGTATTAAACCATTAGGGGAACACACTCTCCTCACTTCTACTCTTCACCTGGTAACATGTCCTGTGTATATAAAACCATCAGGGCAACACACTCTCCTCACTTATACTGTTCACCTGGTAACATGTCCCGTGTATATTAAACCATCAGGGGAACACGCTCTCCTCACTTGTACTCTTCACCAGGTAACATATCCTGTGTGTATTAAACCATCAGGGGAACACACTCTCCTCACTTATACTGTTCACCTGGTAACATGTCCTGTGTATATTAAACCATCAGGGGAACACACTCTCCTCACTTATACTGTTTACCTGGTAACATATCCTGTGTATGTTAAACCATCAGGGGCACACACTCTCCTCACTTATACTCTTCACCTGGTAACATGTCCCGTGTGTATTAAACCATTAGGGGAACACACTCTCCTCACTTATACTGTTCACCTGGTAAAATGTCCCGTGCATGTTAAACCATCAGGGGAACACACTCTCCTCACTTATACTGTTCACCTGGTAACATGTCTCGTGTATATTAAACCATTAGTGCAACACACTCTCCTCACATATACTGTTCACCTGGTAACATGTCTCTTGTATATTAAACCATCAGGGGAACACACTCTCCTCACATAGACTGTTCACCTGGTAACATGTCGCGTGTATATTAAACCATCAGGGGAACACACTCTCCTCACTTATACTGTTCACCTGGTGACATGTCCCGTGTATATTAAATCATCAGGGGAACACACTCTCCTCACTTATACTGTTCACCTGGTAACATGTCCCGTGTATGTTAAACAATCAGGGGAACACAATCTCCTCACTTTTACTGTTCACCTGGTAAAATGTCCCGTGTATGTTAAACCATCAGGGGAACTCACTCTCCTCACTGATGCTCTTCACCTGGTAACATGTCCCGTGTGCATTAAATCATCAGGTCAACTCACTCTCCTCACTTATACTGTTCACCTGGTAACATGTCCTGTGTATATTAAACCATCAGGGGAACACACTCTCCTCACTTATACTCTTCACCTAGTAACATGTCCTGTGTATATTAAACCATCAGGGGAACACACTCTCCTCACTTATACTCTTCACCAGGTAACATGTCCTGTGAATATTAAACCATCAGGGGAACACACTCTCCTCACATATACTGTTCACCTGGTGACATGTCTCGTGTATATTAAAACATCAGGGGAACACACTCTCCTCACTTATACTGTTCACCTGGTAAAATGTCCCGTGCTTGTTAAACCATCAGGGGAACACTTACTCCTCACTTATACTCTTCACCTGGTGACGTGTCCCGTGCGCATAAAACCATCAGAGGAATACACTCTCCTCACTTCTACTGTTCACCTGGTAACATGTCACGTGTGTATTAAACCATCAGGGCAACACACTCTCCTCACATATACTGTTCACCTGGTAACATGTCCCGTGTGTATTAAACAATCAGGGGAACACATTCTCGTCACATATACTGTTCACCTGGTAACATGTCTCGTGTATATTAAACCATCAGGGGAACTCACTCTCCTCACTTATACTGTTCACCTGGTAACATGTCCCGTGCATATTAAGCCATCTGGGGAACACACTCTCCTCACCTATACTTTCCATCTAGTGACATGTCCTGTGTATATTAAAACATCAGGGGAACACACTCTCCTCACTTATACTCTTCCCCAGGTAACATGTCCTGTGAATATTAAACCATCAGGGGAACACACTCTCCTCACTTATACTGTTCACCTGGTGGCATGTCCCGTGTATACAGAACCATCAGGGGAACACACTCTCCTCACTTATACTGTTCACCTGGTGACATGTCCCGCGTATATTAAACCATCAGGGGAACGCACTCTCCTCTCTTATGCTGTTCACCTGGTAACATGTCCCGTGCGTATTAAACAATCAGGGGAACACACTCTCCTCACTTATACTGTTCACCTGGTAACATGTCCCGTGTAAGTTAAACCATCATGGGAACTCAGTCTCCTCACTTATAGATTTCACCTGGTAACATGTCCCTTGTGTATTAAACAATCAGGGGAACACACTCTCCTCACTTATACTGTTCATCTGGTAACATGTCCCGTGCGTATTAAACCATCGGGGAACACACTCTCCTCACTCATACTGTTCACCTGGTAACATGTCCCGTGTGCATTAAACAATCAGGGGAACACACTCTCCTCACTTATAATGTTCACCTGGTGACATGTCCCGTGCGTATAAAACCATCAGGGGAACACACTCTCCTCACTTATACTGTTGACCTGGTAACATGTCCCGTGCGCATTAAACCATCAGGGGAAAACACTCTCCTCACTATTCTGTTCACCTGGTAACATGTCCCGTGTGTATAAAACAATCAGGGGAACACACTCTCCTCACTTATAATGTTCACCTGGTGACATGTCCCGTGCGTATAAAACAATCAGGGGAACACACTCTCCTCACTTATACTGTTCACCTGGTAACATGTCCCGTGCGCATTAAACCATCAGGGGAAAACACTCTCCTCACTATTCTGTTCACCTGGTAACATGTCCTGTGTATATTAAACCATCAGGGGAACACTCTCTCTTCACTTTCCTGTTCACCTGGTAACATGTCCCATGTATATGAAACCATCAGGGGAACACACTCTCCTCACTTCTACTGTTCACCTGGTAACATGTCCTGTGTGCATTAAAAAATCAGGGGAACACACTCTCCTCACTTATACTGTTCATCTGGTGATGTGACCCGTGTGTATTAAACCATTAGGGGAACACACTCTCCTCACTTCTACTCTTCACCTGGTAACATGTCCTGTGTATATAAAACCATCAGGGCAACACACTCTCCTCACTTATACTGTTCACCTGGTAACATGTCCCGTGTATATTAAACCATCAGGGGAACACGCTCTCCTCACTTGTACTCTTCACCAGGTAACATATCCTGTGTGTATTAAACCATCAGGGGAACACACTCTCCTCACTTATACTGTTCACCTTGTGACATGTCCCGTGTGCATTAAACCATCATGGGAAAACACTCTCCTCACTATTCTGTTCACCTGGTAACATGTCCCGTGTGAATTTAACAATCAGGGGAACACACTCTCCTCACTTATACTGTTCACCTGGTAACATGTCCTGTGTATATTAAACCATCAGGGGAACACACTCTCCTCACTTATACAGTGTACCTGGTAACATATCCAGTGTATGTTAAACCATCAGGGGCACACACTCTCCTCACTTATACTGTTCACCTGGTCACATGTCCCGTGTGTATTAAACCATTAGGGGAACACACTCTCCTCACTTCTACTCTTCACCTGGTAACATGTCCTGTGGAGATTAAACCATCAGGGCAACACACTCTCCTCACTTATACTGCTCACCTGGTAACATGTCCAGTGTATATTAAACCATCAGGGGAACACACTCTCCTCACTTATACTGTTCACCTGGTAACATGTCCCGTGTATATTAAACCATCAGGGGAACACACACTCCTCACTTATACTGTTCACCTGGTGACATGTCCCGTGTCTATTAAACCATCAGGGGAACACACTCTCCTCACATATACTGTTCACCTGGTAACATGTCTCGTGTATATTAAACCATCAGGGGAACACACTCTCCTCACTTATACTGTTCACCTGGTAAAATGTCCCGTGCATGTTAAACCATCAGGGGAACACACTCTCCTCACATATACTGTTCACCTGGTAACATGTCTCGTGTATGTTAAACCATCAGGGGAACTCACTCTCCTCACTTATACTGTTCACCTGGTAAAATGTCCCGTGCATGTTAAACCGTCAGGGGAACACACTCTCCTCACATATACTGTTCACCTGGTAACATGTCTCGTGTATATTAAACAATCAGGGGAACACACTCTCCTCACTTATACTGTTCACCTGGTAACATGTCCCGTGTATGTTAAACAATCAGGGGAACACAATCTCCTCACTTTTACTGTTCACCTGGTAAAATGTCCCGTGTATGTTAAACCATCAGGTGAACACACTCTCCTCACTTATGCTCTTCACCTGGTGACATGTCCCGTGTATATTAAATCATCAGGTCAACACACTCTCCTCACATATACTGTTCACCTGGTAACATGTCTCGTGTGTATTAAACCATCAGGGGAACTCACTCTCCTCACTTATACTGTTCACCTGGTAACATGTCGCGTGTGCAATTAACAATCAGGGGAACACGCTCTCCTCACTTATACTGTTCACCTGGTAACATGTCCCGTGTGCATTTAACAATCAGGGGAACACACTCTCCTCACTATTCTGTTCACCTGCTAACATGTCCCGTGTGTATTAAACAATCAGGGGAACACACTCTCTTCACTTATACTGTTCACCTGGTAACATGTCCCGTGTGCATTTAACAATCAGGGGAACACACTCTCCTCACTATTCTGTTCACCTGCTAACATGTCCCGTGTGTATTAAACAATCAGGGGAACACACTCTCTTCACTTATAATGTTCACCTGGTAACATGTCCCGTGTATATTAAACCATCAAGGGAACACACTCACCTCACTTATACTGTTCACCTGGTAACATGTCCCGTGCGCTTTAAACCATCAGGGGAAAACATTCTCCTCACTATTCTGTTCACCTGGTAACATGTCCCGTGTGTATTAAACAATCAGGGGAACACACTCTCCTCACTTCTACTGTTCACCTGGTAACATGTCCCGTGCGCTTTAAACCATCAGGGGAAAACATTCTCCTCACTATTCTGTTCACCTGGTAACATGTCCCATGTATATGAAACCATCAGGGGAACACACTCTCCTCACTTCTACTGTTCACCTGGTAACATGTCCCGTGTGCATTAAAAAATCAGGGGAACACACTCTCCTCACTTATACTGTTCATCTGGTAACATGTCCCGTGTATATTAAACCATCAGGGGAACACACTCTCCTCATTTATACTGTTCACCTGGTAACATGTCCCGTGTATATTAAACCATCAGGGGAACACACTCACCTCACTTGTACTTTTCACCTAGTGACATGTCCTGTGTATATTAAACCATCAGGGGAACACACTCTCCTCACTTATACTGTTTACCTGGTAACATATCCTGTGTATGTTAAACCATCAGGGGCACACACTCTCCTCACTTATACTCTTCACCTGGTAACATGTCCCGTGTGTATTAAACCATGAGGGGAACACACTCTCCTCACTTATACTGTTCACCTGGTAACATGTCCCGTGTATATTAAACCATCAGGGGAGCACACTCTCCTCACTTATACTGTTCACCTGGTGACATGTCCCGTGCGTATTAAACAATCAGGGGAACACACTATCCTCACTTATACTGTTCACCTGGTAACATGTCCTGTGCATATTCAGCCATCTGGGGAACACACTCTTATCACTTATACTCTTCACCAGGTAACATGTCCTGTGAATATTAAACCATCAGGGGAACACACTCTCCTCACATATACTGTTCACCTGGTAACATGTCCCGTGTGAATTAAACAATCGGGGAACACACTCTCCTCACTTATACTGTTCACCTGGTAACATGTCCTGGGTCTATTAAACCATCAGGCGAACACACTCTCCTCACTTATACTGTTTACCTGGTAACATATCCTGTGTATGTTAAACCATCAGGGGCACACACTCTCCTCACTTATTCTGTTCACCTGGTAACATGTCCCGTGTATATTAAACCATCAGGGGCACACACTCTCCTCACTTATACTCTTCACCTGGTAACATGTCCCGTGTGTATTAAACCATGAGGGGAACACACTCTCCTCACTTATACTGTTCACCTGGTAACATGTCCCGTGTATATTAAACCATCAGGGGAACACACTCTCCTCACTTCTACTGTTCACCTGGTGACATGTCCCGTGCATATTAAACCATCAGGGGAACACACTCTCCTCACTTCTACTGTTCATCTGGTATCATGTCCCGTGTATATTAAACCATCAGGGGAACACACTCTCCTCACTTTTACTGTTCACCTGGTAACATGTCCCGTGTATATTAAACCATCAGGGGAACACATTCACCTCACTTATACTGTTCACCTGGTGACATGTCCCGTGCGTATTAAACAATCAGGGGAACACACTCTCCTCACTTATACTTTTCACCTAGTGACATGTCCTGTGTATATTAAACCATCAGGGGAACACACTCTCCTCACTTATACTTTTCACCTAGTGACATGTCCTGTGAATATTAAACCATCAGGGGAACACACTCTCCTCACTTATACTGTTCACCTGGTGACATGTCCCGTGTGTATTAAACAATCAGGGGAACACACTCTCTTCACTTATAATGTTCACCTGGTAACATGTCCCGTGTATATTAAACGATCAGGGGAACACACTCACCTCACTTATACTGTTCACCTGGTAACATGTCCGGTGCGTATTAAACAATCAGGGGAACACACTCTCCTCACTTTTACTGTTCACCTGGTAACATGTCCCGTGTATATTAAACCATCAGGGGAACACACTCTCCTCACTTATACTGTTCACCTGGTAACATGTCCCGTGTATATTAAACCATCAGGGGAACACACTCACCTCACTTATACAGTTCACCTGGTGACATGTCCCGTGCGTATTAAACCATCAGGTGAAAGCACTCTCCTCACTTATACTGTTCACCTGGTAACATGTCCTGTGCATATTCAGCCATCTGGGGAACACACTCTCCTCACTTATACTCTTCACCAGGTAACATGCCTGTGAATATTAAACCATCAGGGGAACACACTCTCCTCACATATACTGTTCACCTGGTGACATGTCCCGTGTGCATTAAACCATCATTGGAAAAGACTCTCCTCACTTATACTGTTCACCTGGTAACATGTCTCGTGTATATTAAACCATCAGGGGAACACACTCTCCTCACTTATACTGTTCACCTCGTAACATGTCGCGTGCATATTAAACCATCAGGGCAACACATTCTCCTCACATATACTGTTCACCTGGTAACATGTCTCGTGTATATTAAACCATCAGGGGAACACACTCTCCTCACTTATACTGTTCACCTGGTAAAATGTCCCGTGCGCATAAAACCATCAGGGGAATACACTCTCCTCACTTATACTGTTCACCTGGTGACATATCCCGTGTGCATTAAACAATCAGGGGAACACACTCTCCTCACTTGTACTCTTCATCAGGTAACGTGTCCCGTGTATCTTAAACCATCAGGGGAACACACTCTCATCACTTATACTGTTCACCTGGTAACATGTCCCACGTATATTAAACCATCAGTGGAACACACTCTCCTCACTTATACTGTTCACCTGGTAACATGTCCCGTGCGTATTAAACAATCAGGGGAACACACTCTCCTCACTTCTACTGTTCACCTGGTAACATGTCCCGTGCGTATTAAACAATCAGGGGAACACACTCTCCTCACTTATACTGTTCACCTGGTAACATGTCTCGTGTATATTAAACCATCAGGGCAACACACTCTCCTCACATATACTGTTTACCTGGTAACATGTCTCGTGTATCTTAAACAATCAGGGGAACACACTCTCCTCATTATACTGTTCACCTGGTAACATGTCTCGTGTATATTAAACCATCAGGGGAACACACTCTCCTCACTTTTACTCTTCCCCAGATAACATGTCCTGTGTATATTAAACCATCAGGGGAACACACTCTCCTCACTTATACTGTTCACCTGGTGACATGTCCCGTGTATATTAAACCATCAGGGGAACGCACTCTCCTCTCTTATACTGTTCACCTGGTGACATGTCCCACGTTTATTAAAACATCAGTGGAACACCCTCTCCTCACTTATACTGTTCACCTGGTAACATGTCCCGTGTAATTTAAACCATCATGGGAACTCACTCTCCTCACTTATACTGTTCACCTGGTAACATGTCCTGTGTGCATTAAACAATCAGGGGAACACACTCTCCTCACTTATACTGTTGACCTGGTAACATGTCCCGTGGGCTTTCAACTATCATGGGAAAACACTCTCCTCACTATTCTGTTCCCCAGGTAACATGTCCTGTGAATATTAAACCATCATGGGAAAACACTCTCCTCACTATTCTGTTCCCCAGGTAACATGTCCTGTGAATATTAAACCATCATGGGAAAACACTCTCCTCACTATTCTGTTCACCTGGTAACATGTCCCGTGTGTATTAAACAATCAGGGGAACACACTCTCCTCACTTATACTGTTCACCTGGTAACATGTCCTGTGCATATTAAACCATCAGGGGAACACACTCTCTTCACTTATACTGTTCACCTGGTAACATGTCCCATGTATATGAAACCATCAGGGGAACACACTCTCCTCACTTCTACTGTTCACCTGGTAACATGTCCCGTGTGCATTAAAAAATCAG
Source organism: Heterodontus francisci (assembly GCF_036365525.1). NCBI lineage: Eukaryota > Metazoa > Chordata > Chondrichthyes > Heterodontiformes > Heterodontidae > Heterodontus > Heterodontus francisci. The sequence goes on along the minus strand of NW_027142022.1, from coordinate 650,521 downwards.
GGGAACACACTCTCCTCACTTATACTGTTCACCTGGTAACATGTCCCGTGTGTATTAAATCATCAGGGGAACACACTCTCCTCACTTATACTGTTCACCTGGTAACATGTCCCGTGTGCATTAAACAATCAGGGCAACACACTCTCCTCACTTATAATGTTCACCTGGTAACATGTCCCGTGTATATTAAACCATCAGGGGAACACACTCTCCTCACTTATACTGTTCACCTGGTAACATGTCCCGTGTGTATTAAATCATCAGGGGAACACACTCTCCTCACTTATACTGTTCACCTGGTAACATGTCCCGTGTGCATTAAACAATCAGGGCAACACACTCTCCTCACTTATACTGTTCACCTGGTAACATGTCCCGTGTATATTAAACCATCAGGGGAACACACTCTCCTCACTTCAACTGTTCACCTGGTAACATGTCCCGTGTGTATTAAACCATCCGGGCAACACACTCTCCTCACTTATACTGTTCACCTGGTAACATGTCCCGTATGTATTAAACAATCAGGGGAACTCACTCTCCTCACTTATCCTGTTCACCTGGTAACATGTCCCGTGCATATTAAGCCATCTGGGGAACACACTCTCTTCACTTATACTCTTCACCAGGTAACATGTCCTGAGAATATTAAACCATCAGGGGAACACACTCTCCTCACTTATACTGTTCACCTGGTGACATGTCCCGTGTGCATTAAAAAATCAGGGGAACACAGTCTCCTCACTTATACTGTTCATCTGGTGATGTGACCCGTGTGTATTAAACCATTAGGGGAAAACACTGTCCTCTCTTCTACTCTTCACCTGGTAACATGTCCTGTGTATATTAAACCATCAGGGCAACACACTCTCCTCACTTCTACTGTTCACCTGGTAACATGTCCCGTGTATATTAAACCATCAGGGGAACACACTCTCCTCACTTCAACTGTTCACCTGGTAACATGTCCCGTGTGTATTAAACCATCCGGGCAACACACTCTCCTCACTTATACTGTTCACCTGGTAACATGTCCCGTATGTATTAAACAATCAGGGGAACTCACTCTCCTCACTTATCCTGTTCACCTGGTAACATGTCCCGTGCATATTAAGCCATCTGGGGAACACAATCTCTTCACTTATACTCTTCACCAGGTAACATGACCTGTGAATATTAAACCATCTGGGGAACACACTCTCCTCACTTATACTGTTCACCTGGTGACATGTCCCGTGTGTATTAAACAATCATGGGAACACACTCTCCTCACTTATTGATTTCACCTGGTAACATGTCCCGTGTGCATTAAACCATCAGGGGAACACACTCTGCTCACCTATACTGTTCACCTGGTGACATGTCCCTTGTATATTAAACCATCATGGGAACACACTCTCCTCACTTATATTGTTCATCTGGTAACATGTCCCGTGCGCATTAAACAATCAGGGGAACACACTCTCCTCACTTATACTGTTCACCTGGTGACATGTCCCGTGTATATTAAACCATCAGGGGAACACACTCTGCTCACTTATACTGTTCACCTGGTGACATGTCCCGTGTGTATTAAACAATCAGGGGAACACACTCTCCTCACTTATAGATTTCACCTGGTAACATGTCCCGTGTGCATTAAACCATCATGGGAACACACTCTCCTCACTTATACTGTTCACCTGGTGACATGTCCCACGTACATTAAACCATCAGGGGAACACACTCTCCTCACTTATACTGTTCACCTGGTAACATGTCCCGTGTGTATTAAACAAACAGGGGAACACATTCTCCTCACTTATATTGTTCATCTGGTAACATGTCCCGTGCGCATTAAACAATCAGGGGAACACACACTCCTCACTTATACTGTTCACCTGGTAACATGTCCCGTGTGTATTAAACAATCAGGGGAACACACTCTCCTCACTTATACTGTTCACCTGGTGACATGTCCCGTCTGTATTAAACCATCAGGGGAAAACACTCTCCTCACTTATACTGTTCACCTGGTAACATGTCCCGTGCGCATTAAACCATCAGGGGAAAACACTCTCCTCACTATTCTGTTCACCTGGTAACATGTCCCGTGTGTATTAAACAATCAGGGGAACACACTCTCCTCACTTATACTGTTCACCTGGTAACATGTCCCGTGTATATTAAACCATCAGGGGAACACACTCTCTTCACTTATACTGTTCACCTGGTAACATGTCCCGTGTATATTAAACCATCAGGGGAAAACACTCTCCTCACTATTCTGTTCACCTGGTAACATGTCCCGTGTGTATTAAACAATCAGGGGAAAACACTCTCCTCACTTATACTGTTCACCTGGTAACATGTCCCGTGTATATTAAACCATCAGGGGAACACACTCTCTTCACTTATACTGTTCACCTGGTAACATGTCCCGTGTATATTAAACCATCAGGGGAACACACTCTCTATACTTATACTGTTCACCTGGTAACATGTCCCATATCTGTGAAACCATCAGGGGAACACACTCTCCTCACTTCTACTGTTCATCTGGTAACATGTCCCGTGTATATTAAACAATCAGGGGAACACACTCTCCTCACTTATACTTTTCACCTGGTGACATGTCCCGTGCGCATTAAACCATCAGGGAAAACACTCTCCTCACTATTCTGTTCACCTGGTAACATGTCCCGTGTGTATTAAACAATCAGGGGAACACACTCTCCTCACTTATACTGTTCACCTGGTAACATGTCCCGTGTGCATTATAAAATCAGGGGAACACACTCTCCTCACTTATACTGTTCATCTGGTGATGTGACCCGTGCGTATTAAACCATTAGGGGAACACACTCTCCTCTCTTCTACTCTTCACCTGGTAACATGTCCTGTGTTTATTAAACCATCAGGGGAACACACTCTCCTCACTTATACTGTTCACCTGGTAACATGTCCCGTGTGTATTAAACCATCAGGGCAACACACTCTCCTCACTTATACTGTTCACCTGGTAACATGTCCCGTGTATATTAAACCATCAGGGGAACACACTCTCCTCAATTATACTGTTCACCTGGTGACATGTCCTGTGCATGTCAAACCAACGGGGAAAAACACTCTCCTCACTATTCTGTTCACCTGGTAACATGTCCCGTATGTATTAAACAATCAGGGGAACTCACTCTCCTCACTTATATTGTTCACCTGGTAACATGTCCCGTGCATATTAAGCCATCTGGGGAACACACTCTCTTCACTTATACTATTCACCTAGTGACATGTCCTGTGTATATTAAACCATCAGGGGAACACACTCTCCTCACTTACACTGTTCACCTGGTGACATGTCCCGTGTATATTAAAACATCAGGGGAACACACTCTGCTCACTTATACTGTTCACCTGGTGACATGTCCCGCGTATATTAAACCATCATGGGAACACACTCTCCTCACTTATACTGTTCACCTGGTGACATGTCCCATGTATATTAAACCATCAGTGGAACACCCTCTCCTCACTTATACTGTTCACCTGGTAACATGTCCCGTGCGCATTAAACAATCAGGGGAACACACTCTCCTCACTTATACTGTTCACCTGGTAACATGTCCCGTGCGCATTAAACAATCAGGGGAACACCCTCTCCTCACTTATACTGTTCACCTGGTAACATGTCCCGTGCGCATTAAACAATCAGCGGAACACACTCTCCTCACTTATACTGTTCACCTGGTAACATGTCCCGTGTGTATTAAACAATCAGGGGAACACACTCTCCTCACTTATACTGTTCACCTGGTAACATGTCCCGTGCGCATTAAACCATCAGGGGAAAACACTCTCCTCACTATTCTGTTCACCTGGTAATATGTCCCGTGTGTATTAAACGATCAGGGGAACACACTCTCCTCACTTACACTGTTCACCTGGTAACATGTCCCGTGTATATTAAACCATCAGGGGAACACACTCTCTTCACTTATACTGTTCACCTGGTAACATGTCCCGTGTATATTAAACCATCAGGGGAACACACTCTCTTCACTTATACTTTTCACCTGGTAACATGTCCCATATATGTGAAACCATCAGGGGAACACACTCTCCTCACTTCTACTGTTCACCTGGTAACATGTCCCGTGTGCATTAAAAAATCAGGGGAATACACTCTCCTCACTTATACTGTTCATCTGGTGATGTGACCCGTGTGTATTAAACCATTAGGGGAACACACTCTCCTCACTTCTCCTCTTCACCTGGTAACATGTCCCGTGCGCATTAAACCATCAGGGGAAAACACTCTCCTCACTATTCTGTTCACCTGGTAACATGTCCCGTGTGTATTAAACAATCAGGGGAACACACTCGCCTCACTTATACTGTTCACCTGGTAACATGTCCTGTGTATATTAAACCATCAGGGGAACACACTCTCTTCACTTATACTGTTCACCTGGTAACATGTCCCGTGTATATTAAAACATCAGGGGAACACACTCTCCTCACTTATACTGTTCACCTGGTAACATGTCCCGTGTATATTAAAACATCAGGGGAACACACTCTCCTCACTTATACTGTTCACCTGGTGACATGTCCCGCGTATATTAAACCATCATGGGAACACACACTCCTCACTTATACTGTTCACCTGGTGACATGTCCCATGTATATTAAACCATCAGTGGAACACCCTCTCCTCACTTATACTGTTCACCTGGTAACATGTCCCGTGCGCATTAAACAATCAGGGGAACACACTCTCCTCACTTATACTGTTCACCTGGTAACATGTCCCGTGCGCATTAAACAATCAGGGGAACACCCTCTCCTCACTTATACTGTTCACCTGGTAACATGTCCCGTGCGCATTAAACAATCAGGGGAACACAATCTCCTCACTTATACTGTTCACCTGGTAACATGTCCCGTGTGTATTAAACAATCAGGGGAACACACTCTCCTCACTTATACTGTTCACCTGGTAACATGTCCCGTGCGCATTAAACCATCAGGGGAAAACACTCTCCTCACTATTCTGTTCACCTGGTAATATGTCCCGTGTGTATTAAACGATCAGGGGAACACACTCTCCTCACTTACACTGTTCACCTGGTAACATGTCCCGTGTATATTAAACCATCAGGGGAACACACTCTCTTCACTTATACTGTTCACCTGGTAACATGTCCCGTGTATATTAAACCATCAGGGGAACACACTCTCTTCACTTATACTGTTCACCTGGTAACATGTCCCATATATGTGAAACCATGAGGGGAACACACTCTCCTCACTTCTACTGTTCACCTGGTAACATGTCCCGTGTGCATTAAAAAATCAGGGGAATACACTCTCCTCACTTATACTGTTCATCTGGTGATGTGACCCGTGTGTATTAAACCATTAGGGGAACACACTCTCCTCACTTCTCCTCTTCACCTGGTAACATGTCCCGTGCGCATTAAACCATCAGGGGAAAACACTCTCCTCACTATTCTGTTCACCTGGTAACATGTCCCGTGTGTATTAAACAATCAGGGGAACACACTCGCCTCACTTATACTGTTCACCTGGTAACATGTCCTGTGTATATTAAACCATCAGGGGAACACACTCTCTTCACTTATACTGTTCACCTGGTAACATGTCCCGTGTATATTAAAACATCAGGGGAACACACTCTCCTCACTTATACTGTTCACCTGGTAACATGTCCCGTGTATATTAAAACATCAGGGGAACACACTCTCCTCACTTATACTGTTCACCTGGTAACATGTCCCGTGTGTATTGAACCATCAGGGGAACACACTCTCCTCACTTATACTGTTCACCTGGTAAAATGTCCCGTGCGCAATAAACCATCAGGGGAAAACACTCTCCTCACTATTCTGTTCACCTGGTAACATGTCCTGTGTATATTAAACAATCAGGGGAACACACTCTCCTCACTTCAGCTCTTCACCTGGTAACATGTAATGTGGAATATTAAACCATCAGGGGAACACACTCTCCTCACTTATACTGTTCACCTGGTGACATGTCCCGTGTATATTAAACCATCAGGGGAACACACTCTGCTCACTTATACTGTTCACCTGGTGACATGTCCCGCGTATATTAAACCATCAGTGGAACACCCTCTCCTCACTTATACTGTTCACCTGGTAACATGTCCCGTGCAAGTTAAACCATCATGGGAACTCATTCTCCACACTTATAGATTTCACCTGGTAACATGTCCCGTGTGCATTAAACAATCAGGGGAACACACTCTCCTCACTTATACTGTTCACCTGGTAACATGTCCCGTGCGCATTAAACCATCAGGGGAAAACACTCTCCTCACTATTCTGTTCACCTGGTAACATGTCCCGTGTGTATTAAACAATCAGGGGAACACACTCCCCTCACTTATACTGTTCACCTGGTAACATGTCCTGTGTATATTAAACCATCATGGGAACACACTCTCTTCACTTATACTGTTCACCTGGTTACATGTCCCATGTATATGAAAACATCAGGGGAACACACTCTCCTTACTTATACTGTTCATCTGGTGATGTGACCCGTGTGTATTAAACCATTAGGGGAACACACTCTCCTCATTTCTACTCTTCACCTGGTAACATGTCCCGTGTATATTAAACCATCAGGGGAACACACTCTCCTCACTTATACTGTTCACCTGGTAACATGTCCCGTGCGCAATAAACCATCAGGGAAAAACACTCTCCTCACTATTCTGTTCACCTGGCAACATGTCCCGTGTGTATTAAACAATCAGGGGAACAGACTCTCCTCACTTATACTGTTCACCTGGTAACATGTCCCATGTATATTAAATCATCAGGGCAAGACACCCTCCTCACTTATACAGTTCACCTGGTAACATGTCTCGTGTATATTAAACCATCAGGGGAACTTACTCTCCTCACTTATACTGTTCACCTGGTAACATGTCCCTTGCATATTCAGCCATCTGGGGAACACACTCTCCTCACTTATACTCTTCACCAGGTAACATGTCCTCTGAATATTAAACCATCAGGGGAACACACTCTCCTCACTTATACTGTTCACCTGGTGACATGTCCCATGTATATTAAACCATCAGGGGAACACACTCTGCTCACTTATACTGTTCACCTGGTGACATGTCCCGTATGTATTAAACAATCAGGGGAACACACTCTCCTCACTTATACTGTTCATCTGTTAACATGTCCCGTGCGTATTAAACAATCAGGGGAACACACTCTCCTCATTTATACTGTTCACCTGGTAACATGTCCCGTGTATATTAAACCATCAGGGGAACACACTCTCCTCGCTTAATCTGTTCACCTGGTAAAATGTCCCGTGCATATTAAACAATCAGGGGAACACACTCTCCTCACTTATACTGTTCACCTGGTGACATGTCCCATGTATATTAAACCATCAGTGGAACACCCTCTCCTCACTTATACTGTTCACCTGGTAACATGTCCCGTGTAAGTTAAACCATCATGGGAACTCATTCTCCTCACTTATAGATTTCACCTGGCAACATGTCCCGTGTGCATTAAACAATCAGGGGAACACACTCTCCTCACTTATTCTGTTCACCTGGTGACATGTCCCGTATGTATTAAACAATCAGGGGAACACACTCTCCTCACTTAAACTGTTCATCTGTTAACATGTCCCGTGCGTATTAAACAATCAGGGGAACACTCTCTCCTCACTTATACTGTTCACCTGGTAACATGTCCCGTGTATATTAAACCATCAGGGGAACACACTCTCCTCACTTAATCTGTTCACCTGGTAAAATGTCCCGTGCATATTAAACAATCAGGGGAACACACTCTCCTCACCTATACAGTTCACCTGGTAACATGTCCCGTGTATATTAAACCATCAGGGGAACACACTCTCCTCACTTATACTGTTCACCTGGTAAAATGTCCCGTGCATATTAAACAATCAGGGGAACACACTCTCCTCACTTATACTGTTCACCTGGTAACATGTCCTGTGAATATTAAACCACCAGGGGAACACACTCTCCTCACTTATACTGTTCACCTGGTAACATGTCCCGTGTATATTAAACCATCAGGGGAACACAGTCTCCTCACTTCTACTCTTCACCTGGTGACATGTCCCGCGTATATTAAACCATCATGGGAACACACTCTCCTCACTTATACTGTTCACGTGGTGTCATGTCCCATGTATATTAAACCATCAGTGGAACACACTCTCCTCACTTATACTGTTCACGTGGTGACATGTCCCATGTATATTAAACCATCAGGGGAACACACTCTCCTCACTTATACTGTTCACCTGGTAACATGTCCTGTGAATATTAAACCACCAGGGGAACACACTCTCCTCACTTATGTTGTTCACCTGGTAACATGTCCCGTGTATATTAAACCATCAGGGGAACACACTCTCCTCACTTCTACTCTTCACCTGGTGACATGTCCCGCGTATATTAAACCATCATGGGAACACACTCTCCTCACTGATACTGTTCACCTGGTAACATGTCCCGTGTAAGTTAAACCATCATGGGAACTCGTTCTCCTCAATTATAGATTTCACCTGGTAACATGTCCCGTGCGCATTAAACAATCAGGGGAACACACTCTCCTCACTTATTCTGTTCACCTGGTGACATGTCCCGTGCGCATTCAACAATCAGGGGAACACACTCTCCTCACTTATTCTGTTCACCTGGTGACATGTCCCGTGCGTATTAAACAATCAGGGGAACACTCTCTCCTCACTTATACTGTTCACCTGGTAACATGTCCCGTGTATACTAAACCATCAGGGGAACACACTCTCCTCACTTATACTGTTCACCTGGTGACGTGTCCTGTGTATATTAAACCATCAGGGGAACACACTCTCCTCACTTATACTGTGCACCTGGTGACATGTCCCGAGTGTATTAAGCAATCTGGGAAACACACTCTCCTCACTTCTGCTCTTCACCTGGTAACATGTCCCGTTTATATTAAATCATCAGGGCAACACACTCTCCTCACATATACTGTTCACCTGGTAACATGTCTCGTGTATATTAAACCATCAGGGGAACTCACTCTCCTCACTTATACTGTTCACCTGGTAACATGTCCCGTGCATATTAAGCCATCTGGGGAACACACTCTCCTCACTTATACTTTTCACCTAGTGACTTGTCCTGTGTATATTAAACCATCAGGGGAACACACTCTCCTCACTTATACTGTTCACCTGGTGACATGTCCCCTGTATATTAAACCATCAGTGGAACACCCTCTCCTCACTTATACTGTTCACCTGGTAACATGTCCCGTGTAAGTTAAACCATCATGGGAACTCATTCTCCTCACTTATAGATTTCACCTGATGACATGTCCCGTGTGCATTAAACCATCAGGGGAACACACTCTCCTCACTTATACTGTTCACCTGGTAACATGTCCCGTGTATATTAAACCATCAGGGGAACACACTGTCCTCACTTATACTGTTCACTTGGTGACGTGTCCCGTGTGCATTAAACAATCAGGGGAACACACTCTCCTCACTTATACTGTTCACCTGGTGACGTGTCCCTTGTGCATAAACAATCAGGGGAACACACTCTCCTCACTGTTCTGTTCACCTGGTAACATGTCCCGTGTATATTAAATCATCAGGGGAACACACTCTCCTCACTTATACTGTTCACCTGGTAACATGTCCCGTGTATATTAAACCATCAGGGGAACACACTCTCCTCACTTCTACTGTTCACCTGGTGACATGTCCCGTGTATATTAAACCATCAGGGGAACACACTCTGCTGCCTTATACTGTTCACCTCGTAACATGTCGCGTGTATATTAAACCATCAGGGGAACACACTCCCCTCACTTATACTGTTCACCTGGTAACATGTCCTGTGGATATTAAACCATCAGGGGAACACACTCTCTTCACATATACTGTTCAACTGGCAACATGTCCTGTGTGTATTAAACCATCAGGGGAACACACTCTCTTCACATATACTGTTCAACTGGCAACATGTCCCGTGTGTATTAAACAATCAGGGGAACACACTCTCCTCACTTATACTGCTCACCTGGTAACATGTCCCATGTATATTAAATCATCAGGGCAACACTCTCTCCTCACATATACAGTTCACCTGGTAACATGTCTCGTGTATAATAAACCATCAGGGGAACTCACTCTCTTCACTTATACTTTTCACCTGGTAACATGTCCCCTGTATATTAAACCATCAGTGGAACACCCTCTCCTCACTTATACTGTTCACCTGGTAACATGTCCCCTGTATATTAAACCATCAGTGGAACACCCTCTCCTCACTTATACTGTTCACCTGGTGACATGTCCCCTGTATATTAAACCATCAGTGGAACACCCTCTCCTCACTTATACTGTTCACCTGGTAACATGTCCCGTGTAAGTTAAACCATCATGGGAACTCATTCTCCTCACTTATAGATTTCACCTGATGACATGTCCCGTGTGCATTAAACCATCAGGGGAACACACTCTCCTCACTTATACTGTTCACCTGGTAACATGTCCCGTGTATATTAAACCATCAGGGGAACACACTCTCCTCACTTATACTGTTCATCTGGTAACATGTCCGGTGCGCATTAAACAATCAGGGGAACACACTCTCCTCACTTATCCTGTTCACCTGGTAACATGTCCCGTGTATATTAAACCATCAGGGGAACACACTGTCCTCACTTATACTATTCATTTGGTGACGTGTCCCGTGTGCATTAAACAATCAGGGGAACACACTCTCCTCACTTATACTGTTCACCTGGTGACGTGTCCCGTGTGCATTAAACCATCAGGGGAACACACTCTCCTCACTGTTCTGTTCACCTGGTAACATGTCCCGTGTATATTAAACCATCAGGGCAACACACTCTCCTCACTTATACTGTTCACCTGGTAACATGTCCCGTGTATATTAAACCATCAGGGGAACACACTGTCCTCACTTATACTGTTCATTTGGTGACGTGTCCCGTGTGCATTAAACAATCAGGGGAACACACTCTCCTCACTTATACTGTTCACCTGGTGACGTGTCCCGTGTGCATTAAACCATCAGGGGAACACACTCTCCTCACTGTTCTGTTCACCTGGTAACATGTCCCGTGTATATTAAACCATCAGGGGAACACACTCTCCTCACTTATACTGTTCACCTGGTAACATGTCCCGTGTATATTAAACCATCAGGGGACACAATCTCCTCACTTATACTCTTCACCTGGTGACATGTCCCGTGCGCATAAAACAATCAGGGGAACACACTCTCCTCACTTATACTCTTCATCAGGTAACGTGTCCCGTGTATATTAAACCATCAGGGGAAAACACTCTCCTCACTTATACTGTTCACCTGGTGACATGTCCCGAATGTATTAAACAATCGGGGAAACACACTCTCCTCACTTCTGCTCTTCACCTGGTAACATGTCCCGTTGATATTAAATCATCAGGGCAACACACTCTCTTCACATATATTGTTCACCTGGTAACATGTCTCGTGTATATTAAACCATCAGGGGAACACAATCTCCTCACTTATACTGTTCAACTGGCAACATGTCCTGTGTATATTAAACCATCAGGGGAATACACTCTCCTCACTTATACTGTTCACCTGGTAACATGTCTCGTGTATATTAAACCATCAGGGGAACTCACTCTCCTCACTTATACTGTTCACCTGGTGACATGTCCCGTGTATATTATACCACCAGGGGAACACACTCTCCTCACTTATACTGTTCACCTGGTAACATGTCCCTTGCATATTAAGCCATCTGGGGAACACACTCTCTTCACTTATACTTTTCACCTAGTGACATGTCCTGTGTATATTAAACCATCAGGGGAACACACTCTCCTCACTTCTACTCTTCACCTGGTGACATGTCCCGCGTATATTAAACCATCATGGGAACACACTCTCCTCACTTATACTGTTCACGTGGTGACATGTCCCATGTATATTAAACCATCAGGGGAACACACTCTCCTCACTTATACTGTTCACCTGGTAACATGTCCCGTGTATATTAAACCATCAGGGGAACACACTCTCCTCACTTAATCTGTTCACCTGGTAAAATGTCCCGTGCAGATGAAACAATCAGGGGAACACACTCTCCTCACCTATACAGTTCACCTGGTAACATGTCCCGTGTATATTAAACCATCAGGGGAACACACTCTCCTCACTTATACTGTTCACCTGGTAAAATGTCCCGTGCATATTAAACAATCAGGGGAACACACTCTCCTCACTTATACTCTTCACCAGGTAACATGTCCTGTGAATATTAAACCATCAGGGGAACACACTCTCCTCACTTATACTGTTCACCTGGTAACATGTCCCTTGCATATTAAGCCATCTGGGGAACACACTCTCTTCACTTATACTTTTCACCTAGTGACATGTCCTGTGTATATTAAACCATCAGGGGAACACACTCTCCTCACTTCTTCTCTTCACCTGGTGACATGTCCCGCGTATATTAAACCATCAGGGGAACACACTATCCTCACTTATACTGTTCACGTGGTGACATGTCCCATGTATATTAAACCATCAGTGGAACACCCTCTCCTCACTGATACTGTTCACCTGGTAACATGTCCCGTGTATATTAAACCATCAGGGGAACACACTCTCCTCACTTCCACTGTTCACCTGGTGACATGTCCCGTGTATATTAAACCATCAGGGGAACACACTCTGCTCCCTTATACTGTTCACCTCGTAACATGTCGCGTGTATATTAAACCATCAGGGGAACACACTCTCCTCACTTATACTGTTCACCTGGTAACATGTCCTGTGTATATTAAACCATCAGGGGAACACACTCTCTTCACATATACTGTTCAACTGGAAACATGTCCTGTGTGTATTAAACCATCAGGGGAACACAGTCTCCTCACTTATACTGTTCACCTGGTAACATGTCCTGTGTGTATTAAACAATCAGGGGAACACACTCTCCTCACTTATACTGTTCACCTGGTAACATGTCCCATGTATATTAAATCATCAGGGCAACACACTCTCCTCACATATACAGTTCACCTGGTAACATGTCTCGTGTATATTAAACCATCAGGGGAACTCACTCTCTTCACTTATACTTTTCACCTAGTGACATGTCCTGTGTATATTAAACCATCAGGGGAACACACTCTCCTCACTTATACTGTTCACCTGGTGACATGTCCCCTGTATATTAAACCATCAGTGGAACACCCTCTCCTCACTTATACTGTTCACCTGGTAACATGTCCCGTGTAAGTTAAACCATCATGGGAACTCATTCTCCTCACTTATAGATTTCACCTGATGACATGTCCCGTGTGCATTAAACCATCAGGGGAACACACTCTCCTCACTTATACTGTTCACCTGGTAACATGTCCCGTGTATATTAAACCATCAGGGGAACACACTCTCCTCACTTATACTGTTCATCTGGTAACATGTCCGGTGCGCATTAAACAATCAGGGGAACACACTCTCCTCACTTATACTGTTCACCTGGTAACATGTCCCGTGTATATTAAACCATCAGGGGAACACACTGTCCTCACTTATACTGTTCATTTGGTGACGTGTCCCGTGTGCATTAAACAATCAGGGGAACACACTCTCCTCACTTATACTGTTCACCTTGTGACGTGTCCCGTGTGCATTAAACCATCAGGGGAACACACTCTCCTCACTGTTCTGTTCACCTGGTAACATGTCCCGTGTATATTAAACCATCAGGGCAACACACTCTCCTCACTGTTCTGTTCACCTGGTAACATGTCCCGTGTATATTAAACCATCAGGGGAACACACTCTCCTCACTTATACTGTTCACCTGGTAACATGTCCCGTGTATATTAAACCATCAGGGGACACAATCTCCTCACTTATACTCTTCACCTGGTGACATGTCCCGTGCGCATAAAACAATCAGGGGAACACACTCTCCTCACTTATACTCTTCATCAGGTAACGTGTCCCGTGTATATTAAACCATCAGGGGAAAACACTCTCCTCACTTATACTGTTCACCTGGTGACATGTCCCGAATGTATTAAACAATCAGGGAAACACACTCTCCTCACTTCTGCTCTTCACCTGGTAACATGTCCCGTTGATATTAAATCATCAGGGCAACACACTCTCTTCACATATATTGTTCACCTGGTAACATGTCTCGTGTATATTAAACCATCAGGGGAACACAATCTCCTCACTTATACTGTTCAACTGGCAACATGTCCTGTGTATATTAAACCATCAGGGGAATACACTCTCCTCACTTATACTGTTCACCTGGTAACATGTCTCGTGTATATTAAACCATCAGGGGAACTCACTCTCCTCACTTATACTGTTCACCTGGTGACATGTCCCGTGTATATTATACCACCAGGGGAACACACTCTCCTCACTTATACTGTTCACCTGGTAACATGTCCCTTGCATATTAAGCCATCTGGGGAACACACTCTCTTCACTTATACTTTTCACCTAGTGACATGTCCTGTGTATATTAAACCATCAGGGGAACACACTCTCCTCACTTCTACTCTTCACCTGGTGACATGTCCCGCGTATATTAAACCATCATGGGAACACACTCTCCTCACTTATACTGTTCACGTGGTGACATGTCCCATGTATATTAAACCATCAGGGGAACACACTCTCCTCACTTATACTGTTCACCTGGTAACATGTCCCGTGTATATTAAACCATCAGGGGAACACACTCTCCTCACTTAATCTGTTCACCTGGTAAAATGTCCCGTGCAGATGAAACAATCAGGGGAACACACTCTCCTCACCTATACAGTTCACCTGGTAACATGTCCCGTGTATATTAAACCATCAGGGGAACACACTCTCCTCACTTATACTGTTCACCTGGTAAAATGTCCCGTGCATATTAAACAATCAGGGGAACACACTCTCCTCACTTATACTCTTCACCAGGTAACATGTCCTGTGAATATTAAACCATCAGGGGAACACACTCTCCTCACTTATACTGTTCACCTGGTAACATGTCCCTTGCATATTAAGCCATCTGGGGAACACACTCTCTTCACTTATACTTTTCACCTAGTGACATGTCCTGTGTATATTAAACCATCAGGGGAACACACTCTCCTCACTTCTTCTCTTCACCTGGTGACATGTCCCGCGTATATTAAACCATCAGGGGAACACACTATCCTCACTTATACTGTTCACGTGGTGACATGTCCCATGTATATTAAACCATCAGTGGAACACCCTCTCCTCACTGATACTGTTCACCTGGTAACATGTCCCGTGTATATTAAACCATCAGGGGAACACACTCTCCTCACTTCCACTGTTCACCTGGTGACATGTCCCGTGTATATTAAACCATCAGGGGAACACACTCTGCTCCCTTATACTGTTCACCTCGTAACATGTCGCGTGTATATTAAACCATCAGGGGAACACACTCTCCTCACTTATACTGTTCACCTGGTAACATGTCCTGTGTATATTAAACCATCAGGGGAACACACTCTCTTCACATATACTGTTCAACTGGCAACATGTCCTGTGTGTATTAAACCATCAGGGGAACACAGTCTCCTCACTTATACTGTTCACCTGGTAACATGTCCTGTGTGTATTAAACAATCAGGGGAACACACTCTCCTCACTTATACTGTTCACCTGGTAACATGTCCCATGTATATTAAATCATCAGGGCAACACACTCTCCTCACATATACAGTTCACCTGGTAACATGTCTCGTGTATATTAAACCATCAGGGGAACTCACTCTCTTCACTTATACTTTTCACCTAGTGACATGTCCTGTGTATATTAAACCATCAGGGGAACACACTCTCCTCACTTATACTGTTCACCTGGTGACATGTCCCCTGTATATTAAACCATCAGTGGAACACCCTCTCCTCACTTATACTGTTCACCTGGTAACATGTCCCGTGTAAGTTAAACCATCATGGGAACTCATTCTCCTCACTTATAGATTTCACCTGATGACATGTCCCGTGTGCATTAAACCATCAGGGGAACACACTCTCCTCACTTATACTGTTCACCTGGTAACATGTCCCGTGTATATTAAACCATCAGGGGAACACACTCTCCTCACTTATACTGTTCATCTGGTAACATGTCCGGTGCGCATTAAACAATCAGGGGAACACACTCTCCTCACTTATACTGTTCACCTGGTAACATGTCCCGTGTATATTAAACCATCAGGGGAACACACTGTCCTCACTTATACTGTTCATTTGGTGACGTGTCCCGTGTGCATTAAACAATCAGGGGAACACACTCTCCTCACTTATACTGTTCACCTGGTGACGTGTCCCGTGTGCATTAAACCATCAGGGGAACACACTCTCCTCACTGTTCTGTTCACCTGGTAACATGTCCCGTGTATATTAAACCATCAGGGCAACACACTCTCCTCACTTATACTGTTCACCTGGTAACATGTCCCGTGTATATTAAACCATCAGGGGAACACAC
Source organism: Heterodontus francisci (assembly GCF_036365525.1). NCBI lineage: Eukaryota > Metazoa > Chordata > Chondrichthyes > Heterodontiformes > Heterodontidae > Heterodontus > Heterodontus francisci. The sequence goes on along the minus strand of NW_027142022.1, from coordinate 633,899 downwards.
TCTCCTCACTTCTACTGTTCACCTGGTAACATGTCCCTTGTATATTAAACCATCAGGGGACACAATCTCCTCACTTATACTCTTCACCTGGTGACATGTCCGTGCGCATAAAACAATCAGGGGAACACACTCTCCTCACTTATACTCTTCATCAGGTAACGTGTCCCGTGTATATTAAACCATCAGGGGAAAACACTCTCCTCACTTATACTGTTCACCTGGTGACATGTCCCGAATGTATTAAACAATCAGGGAAACACACTCTCCTCACTTCTGCTCTTCACCTGGTAACATGTCCCGTTGATATTAAATCATCAGGGCAACACACTCTCTTCACATATATTGTTCACCTGGTAACATGTCTCGTGTATATTAAACCATCAGGGGAACACAATCTCCTCACTTATACTGTTCAACTGGCAACATGTCCTGTGTATATTAAACCATCAGGGGAACACACTCTCCTCACTTATACTGTTCACCTGGTAACATGTCTCGTGTATATTAAACCATCAGGGGAACTCACTCTCCTCACTTATACTGTTCACCTGGTGACATGTCCCGTGTATATTATACCATCAGGGGAACACACTCTCCTCACTTATACTGTTCACCTTGTGACATGTCCCATGCATATTAAGCCATCTGGGGAACACACTCTCCTCACTTATACTTTTCACCAAGTATCATGTCCTGTATATATTAAACCATCAGGGGAACACACTCTCCTCACTTATACTCTTCACCAGGTAACATGTCTTGTGAATATTAAACCATCAGGGGAACACACTCTCCTCACTTATACTGTTCACCTGGTGACATGTCCCACGTATATTAAACCATCAGTGGAACACACTCTCCTCACTTATAATCTTCACCAGGTAACATGTCTTGTGAATATTAAACCATCAGGGGAACACTCTCTCCTCACTTATACTGTTCACCTGGTAACATGTCTTGTGAATATTAAACCATAAGGGGAACACTCTCTCCTCTCTTATACTGTTCACCTGGTAACATGTCCCGTGTGTATTAAACAATCAGGGGAACACACTCTCCTCACTTATACTGTTCACCTGGTAACATGTCCCGTGTGAGTTAAACCATCATGGGAACTCACTCTCCTCACTTATACTGTTCACCAGGTAACATGTCCCGTGTGCATTAAACAATCAGGGGAACACACTCTCCTCACTTATTCTGTTCACCTGGTGAGATGTCCCGTGTGTATTAAACAATCAGGGGAACACACTCTCCTCACTTACACTGTTCACCTGGTAACATGTCCTGTGTATATTAAACCATCAGGGGAACACACTCTCTTCACTCATACTGTTCACCTGTTAACATGTCCCATGTATAAGAAACCATCAGGGGAACACACTCTCCTCACTTCTACTGTTCACCTGGTAACATGTCCCGTGTGCATTACAAAATCAGGGGAACACACTCTCCTCACTTATACTGTTCATCTGGTAACATGTCCCGTGCGTTTTAAACAATCAGGGAACACACTCTCCTCACTTATATGGTTAATCTGGTAACATGTCCCGTGTGCATTAAACAATCAGGGAACACATTCTCCTCACTTACACTGTTCACCTGGTAACATGTCCCGTGCGTATCAAACAATCAGGGGAACACACTCTCCTCACTTATACTGTTCACCTGGTAACATGTCCCGTGTGCATTAAACCATCAGGGGAACACACTCTCCTCACTTCTACTATTCACCTGGTAACATGTCCCGTGTGTATTAAACCATCAGGGGAACACACTCTCCTCACTTATACTGTTCACCTGGTGACATGTCCCTTGTATATTAAACCATCAGGGGAACACACTCTCCTCACTTATACTGTTCACCTGGTAACATGTCCCGTGTGCATTAAACCATCAGGGGAACACACTCTCCTCACTTATACTGTTCACCTGGTAACATGTCCCGTGTGTATTAAACCATCAGGGGAACACACTCTCCTCACTTATACTGTTCACCTGGTAACATGTCCCGTGTGCAATAAACCATCAGGGGAACACACTCTCCTCACTTATACTGTTCACCTGGTAACATGTCCCGTGTATATTAAACCATCAGGGGAACACACTCTCCTCACTTATACTGTTCACCTGGTAACATGTTCCGTGTGCATTAAACCATCAGGGGAACACACTCTCCTCACTTATACTATTCACCTGGTAACATGTCCCTTGTATATTAAACCATCAGGGGAACACACTCTCCTCACTTATACTGTTCACCTGGTAACATGTCCCGTGTGCATTAAACCATCAGGGGAACACACTCTCCTCACTTATACTGTTCACCTGGTAACATGTCCCGTGTGTATTAAACAATCAGGGGAACACACTCTCCTCACTTATACTGTTCACCTGGTAACATGTCCCGTGTATATTAAACCATCAGGGGAACACACTCTCCTCACTTATACTGTTCACCTGGTAACATGTCCCGTGTATATTAAACCATCAGGGGAACACTCTCTCCTCACTTATACTGTTCACCTGGAGACATGTCCCGTGCGTAATAAACAATCAGAGGAACCCACTCTCCTCACTTATACTGTTCACCTGGTGACATATCCCGTGTGCATTAAACAATCAGGGGAACACACTCTCCTCACTTATACTCTTCATCAGGTAACGTGTCCCGTGTATATTAAACCATGAGGGGAACACACTCTCCTCACTTCTGCTCTTCACCTGGTAACTTGTCCCGTGTATATTAAATCATCAGGGCAACACACTCTCCTCACATATACTGTTCACCTGGTAACATGTCTCGTGTATATAAACCATCAGGGGAACACACTCTCCTCACTTATACTGTTCACCTGGTAACATGTGCCGTGCATATTAAGCCATCAGGGGAACACACTCTCCTCACTAATACTGTTCACCTGGTAACATGTCTCGTGTATATTAAACCATCAGGGGAACACACTCTCCTCACTTATACTGTTCACCTGATAACATGTCCCGTGTATATAGAACCATCAGGGGAACACACTCTCTTCACTTATACTGTTCACCTGGTGACATGTCCCACGTCTATTAAACCATCAGTGGAACACCCTCTCCTCACTTATACTGTTCACCTGGTAACATGTCCCGTGTAAGTTAAACCATCATGGGAACTCAATCTCCTCAATTATAGATTTCACCTGGTAACATGTCCCGTGTGCATTAAACAATCAGGGGAAGACACTCTCCTCACTTATACTGTTCACCTGGTGACGTGTCCCGTGTGCATTAAACAATCAGGGGAACACACTCTCCTCACTTATACTGTTCACCTGGTAACATGTCCCGTGTATATTAAACCATCAGGGGAACTCACTCTCCTCACTTATAATGTTCACCTGGTAACATGTCCCGTGCGCATTAAACCATCAGGGGAAAACACTCTCCTCACTGTTCTGTTCACCTGGTAACATGTCCCGTGTATATTAAACCATCAGGGGAACACACTCTCCTCACTTATACACTTCACCTGGTAACATGTCCCGTGTGTATTAAACCATCAGGGGAATACACTCTCCCCACTTCTGCTCTTCTCCTGGTAACATGTCCCGTTTATATTAAATCATCAGGGCAACACACTCTCCTCACATATACTGTTCACCTGGTAACATGTCTCGTGTATATTAAACAATCAGGGGAACACACTCTCTTCACTTATCCTCTTCACCAGGTAACATGTCCTGTGAATATTAAACCATCAGGGGAACACACTCTCCTCTCTTATACTGTTCACCTGGTGACATGTCCTGTGAATATTAAACCATCGGGGGAAAACACTCTCCTCACTTATTCTGTTCACCTGGTAACATGTCCTGTGAATATTAAACCATCAGTGGAACACACTCTCCTCACTTATACTGTTCACCTGGTAACATGTCCCGTGTGCATTAAACAATCAGGGGAAAACACTCTCCTCACTTATTCTGTTCACCTGGTAACATGTCCTGTGAATATTAAACCATCAGGGGAAAACGCTCTCCTCACTTATTCTGTTCACCTGGTAACATGTCCTGTGAATATTAAACCATCAGTGGAACACACTCTCCTCACATTTACTGTTCACCTGGTAACATGTCCTGTGTATATTAAACCATCAGGGGAACACACTCTCTTCACTCATACTGTTCACCTGGTAACATGTCCCATGTATAAGAAACCATCAGGGGAACACACTCTCCTCACTTACACTGTTCACCTGGTAACATGTCCTGTGTATATTAAACCATCAGGGGAACACACTCTCTTCACTCATACTGTTCACCTGGTAACATGTCCCATGTATAAGAAACCATCAGGGGAACACACTCTCCTCACTTCTACTGTTCACCTGGTAACATGTCCCGTGTGCATTACAAAATCAGGGGAACAAACTCTCCTCACTTATACTGTTCATCTGGCAACATGTCCCGTGCGTTTTAAACAATCAGGGAACACACTCTCCTCACTTATACGGTTAATCTGGTAACATGTCCCGTGTGCATTAAACAATCAGGTAACACATTCTACTCACTTACACTGTTCACCTGGGAACATGTCCCGTGCGTATCAAACAATCAGGGGAACACACTCTCCTCACTTATACTCTTCATCAGGTAACGTGTCCCGTGTATATTAAACCATCAGGGGAACAAACTCTCCACAATTCTGCTCTTCACCTGGTAACTTGTCCCGTGTATATTAAATCATTAGGGCAACACACTCTCCTCACTTATACTGTTGACCTGGTAACATGTCCCGTGCATATTAAGCCATCAGGGGAACACACTCTCCTCACTTATACTGTTCACCTGGTAACATGTCCCGTGTATATAGAACCATCAGGGGAACACACTCTCTTCACTTATGCTGTTCACCTGGTGACATGTCCCACGTATATTAAACCATCAGTGGAACACCCTCTCTTCACTTATACTGTTCACCTGGTAACATGTCCCTTGTAAGTTAAACCATCAGGGGAACACACTCTTCACTTATACTGTTCACCTGGTGACATGTCCCGTCTGCATTAAACAATCAGGGGTACACACTCTCCTCACTTTTGCTGTTCACCTGGTAACATGTCCCGTGCGCATTAAACCATCAGGGGAAAACACTCTCCTCACTGTTCTGTTCAACTGGTAACATGTCCCGTGTATATTAAACCATCAGGGGAACACACTCTCCTCACCTCTACTGTTCACCTGGTGACAGGTCCCGTGTATATTAAACCATCAGGGGAACACAATCTGCTCACTTATACTGTTCACCTGGTAACATGTCCTGTGTATATTAAACCATCAGGGGAACACACTCTCCTCACTTATACTGTTCACCTGGTAACATGTCCCTTGCGTATTAAACAATCAGGGGAACACACTCTCCTCACTTATACTGTTCACCTGGTAACATGTCCCGTGTATATTAAACCATCAGGGGAACACACTCTCCTCACTTATACTGTTCACCTGGTAACATGTCCTGTGTATATTAAACCATCAGGGGAACACACTCTCCTCACTTATACTGTTTACCTGGTGACATGTCCCGTGCGTAATAAACAATCAGGCGAACACACTCTCCTCACTTCTACTGTTCACCTGGTAACATGTTCCGTGTATATTAAACCATCAGGGGAACTCAATCTCCTCACTTATACTGTTCACCTGGGAACATGTCCTGTGTGTATTAAACCATCAGGGGGACACAATCTCCTCACTTACACTGTTCACCTGGTAAAATGTCCCGTGTATGTTAAACCATCAGGGGAACACGCTCTCCTCACTTATACTGTTCACCTGGTAACATGTCCCGTGTAAGTTAAACCATCAGGGGAACACACTCTCCTCACTTATACTGTTCACCTGGTAACATGTCCCTTGCGTATTAAACAATCAGGGGAACACACTCTCCTCACTTCTACTGTTCACCTGGTAACATGTCCCGTGTGCATTACAAAATCAGGGGAACACACTCTCCTCACTTATACTGTTCATCTGGTAACATGTCCCGTGCGTTTTAAACAATCAGGGAACACACTCTCCTCACTTATATGGTTAATCTGGTAACATGTCCCGTGTGCATTAAACAATCAGGGAACACATTCTCCTCACTTACACTGTTCACCTGGTAACATGTCCCGTGCGTATCAAACAATCAGGGGAACACACTCTCCTCACTTATACTGTTCACCTGGTAACATGTCCCGTGTGCATTAAACCATCAGGGGAACACACTCTCCTCACTTCTACTATTCACCTGGTAACATGTCCCGTGTGTATTAAACCATCAGGGGAACACACTCTCCTCACTTATACTGTTCACCTGGTGACATGTCCCTTGTATATTAAACCATCAGGGGAACACACTCTCCTCACTTATACTGTTCACCTGGTAACATGTCCCGTGTGCATTAAACCATCAGGGGAACACACTCTCCTCACTTATACTGTTCACCTGGTAACATGTCCCGTGTGTATTAAACCATCAGGGGAACACACTCTCCTCACTTATACTGTTCACCTGGTAACATGTCCCGTGTGCAATAAACCATCAGGGGAACACACTCTCCTCACTTATACTGTTCACCTGGTAACATGTCCCGTGTATATTAAACCATCAGGGGAACACACTCTCCTCACTTATACTGTTCACCTGGTAACATGTTCCGTGTGCATTAAACCATCAGGGGAACACACTCTCCTCACTTATACTATTCACCTGGTAACATGTCCCTTGTATATTAAACCATCAGGGGAACACACTCTCCTCACTTATACTGTTCACCTGGTAACATGTCCCGTGTGCATTAAACCATCAGGGGAACACACTCTCCTCACTTATACTGTTAACCTGGTAACATGTCCCGTGTGTATTAAACAATCAGGGGAACACACTCTCCTCACTTATACTGTTCACCTGGTAACATGTCCCGTGTATATTAAACCATCAGGGGAACACACTCTCCTCACTTATACTGTTCACCTGGTAACATGTCCCGTGTATATTAAACCATCAGGGGAACACTCTCTCCTCACTTATACTGTTCACCTGGTGACATGTCCCGTGCGTAATAAACAATCAGGGGAACCCACTCTCCTCACTTATACTGTTCACCTGGTGACATATCCCGTGTGCATTAAACAATCAGGGGAACACACTCTCCTCACTTATACTCTTCATCAGGTAACGTGTCCCGTGTATATTAAACCATGAGGGGAACACACTCTCCTCACTTCTGCTCTTCACCTGGTAACTTGTCCCGTGTATATTAAATCATCAGGGCAACACACTCTCCTCACATATACTGTTCACCTGGTAACATGTCTCGTGTATATAAACCATCAGGGGAACACACTCTCCTCACTTATACTGTTCACCTGGTAACATGTGCCGTGCATATTAAGCCATCAGGGGAACACACTCTCCTCACTAATACTGTTCACCTGGTAACATGTCTCGTGTATATTAAACCATCAGGGGAACACACTCTCCTCACTTATACTGTTCACCTGATAACATGTCCCGTGTATATAGAACCATCAGGGGAACACACTCTCTTCACTTATACTGTTCACCTGGTGACATGTCCCACGTCTATTAAACCATCAGTGGAACACCCTCTCCTCACTTATACTGTTCACCTGGTAACATGTCCCGTGTAAGTTAAACCATCATGGGAACTCAATCTCCTCAATTATAGATTTCACCTGGTAACATGTCCCGTGTGCATTAAACAATCAGGGGAAGACACTCTCCTCACTTATACTGTTCACCTGGTGACGTGTCCCGTGTGCATTAAACAATCAGGGGAACACACTCTCCTCACTTATACTGTTCACCTGGTAACATGTCCCGTGTATATTAAACCATCAGGGGAACTCACTCTCCTCACTTATAATGTTCACCTGGTAACATGTCCCGTGCGCATTAAACCATCAGGGGAAAACACTCTCCTCACTGTTCTGTTCACCTGGTAACATGTCCCGTGTATATTAAACCATCAGGGGAACACACTCTCCTCACTTATACACTTCACCTGGTAACATGTCCCGTGTGTATTAAACCATCAGGGGAATACACTCTCCCCACTTCTGCTCTTCACCTGGTAACATGTCCCGTTTATATTAAATCATCAGGGCAACACACTCTCCTCACATATACTGTTCACCTGGTAACATGTCTCGTGTATATTAAACAATCAGGGGAACACACTCTCTTCACTTATCCTCTTCACCAGGTAACATGTCCTGTGAATATTAAACCATCAGGGGAACACACTCTCCTCTCTTATACTGTTCACCTGGTGACATGTCCTGTGAATATTAAACCATCGGGGGAAAACACTCTCCTCACTTATTCTGTTCACCTGGTAACATGTCCTGTGAATATTAAACCATCAGTGGAACACACTCTCCTCACTTATACTGTTCACCTGGTAACATGTCCCGTGTGCATTAAACAATCAGGGGAAAACACTCTCCTCACTTATTCTGTTCACCTGGTAACATGTCCTGTGAATATTAAACCATCAGGGGAAAACACTCTCCTCACTTATTCTGTTCACCTGGTAACATGTCCTGTGAATATTAAACCATCTGTGGAACACTCTCTCCTCACTTATACTGTTCATCTGGAAACATGTCCCGTGTGAGTTAAACCATCAGGGGAACACACTCTCCTCACTTATACTGTTCACCTGGTAACATGTCCCGTGTGTATTAAACAATCAGGGGAACACACTCTCCTCACATTTACTGTTCACCTGGTAACATGTCCTGTGTATATTAAACCATCAGGGGAACACACTCTCTTCACTCATACTGTTCACCTGGTAACATGTCCCATGTATAAGAAACCATCAGGGGAACACACTCTCCTCACTTACACTGTTCACCTGGTAACATGTCCTGTGTATATTAAACCATCAGGGGAACACACTCTCTTCACTCATACTGTTCACCTGGTAACATGTCCCATGTATAAGAAACCATCAGGGGAACACACTCTCCTCACTTCTACTGTTCACCTGGTAACATGTCCCGTGTGCATTACAAAATCAGGGGAACAAACTCTCCTCACTTATACTGTTCATCTGGCAACATGTCCCGTGCGTTTTAAACAATCAGGGAACACACTCTCCTCACTTATACGGTTAATCTGGTAACATGTCCCGTGTGCATTAAACAATCAGGTAACACATTCTACTCACTTACACTGTTCACCTGGGAACATGTCCCGTGCGTATCAAACAATCAGGGGAACACACTCTCCTCACTTATACTCTTCATCAGGTAACGTGTCCCGTGTATATTAAACCATCAGGGGAACAAACTCTCCACAATTCTGCTCTTCACCTGGTAACTTGTCCCGTGTATATTAAATCATTAGGGCAACACACTCTCCTCACTTATACTGTTCACCTGGTAACATGTCCCGTGCATATTAAGCCATCAGGGGAATTCACTCTCCTCACTTATACTGTTCACCTGGTAACATGTCCCGTGTATATAGAACCATCAGGGGAACACACTCTCTTCACTTATGCTGTTCACCTGGTGACATGTCCCACGTATATTAAACCATCAGTGGAACACCCTCTCTTCACTTATACTGTTCACCTGGTAACATGTCCCTTGTAAGTTAAACCATCAGGGGAACACACTCTTCACTTATACTGTTCACCTGGTGACATGTCCCGTCTGCATTAAACAATCAGGGGTACACACTCTCCTCACTTTTGCTGTTCACCTGGTAACATGTCCCGTGCGCATTAAACCATCAGGGGAAAACACTCTCCTCACTGTTCTGTTCAACTGGTAACATGTCCCGTGTATATTAAACCATCAGGGGAACACACTCTCCTCACCTCTACTGTTCACCTGGTGACAGGTCCCGTGTATATTAAACCATCAGGGGAACACAATCTGCTCACTTATACTGTTCACCTGGTAACATGTCCTGTGTATATTAAACCATCAGGGGAACACACTCTCCTCACTTATACTGTTCACCTGGTAACATGTCCCTTGCGTATTAAACAATCAGGGGAACACACTCTCCTCACTTATACTGTTCACCTGGTAACATGTCCCGTGTATATTAAACCATCAGGGGAACACACTCTCCTCACTTATACTGTTCACCTGGTAACATGTCCTGTGTATATTAAACCATCAGGGGAACACACTCTCCTCACTTATACTGTTTACCTGGTGACATGTCCCGTGCGTAATAAACAATCAGGCGAACACACTCTCCTCACTTCTACTGTTCACCTGGTAACATGTTCCGTGTATATTAAACCATCAGGGGAACTCAATCTCCTCACTTATACTGTTCACCTGGGAACATGTCCTGTGTGTATTAAACCATCAGGGGGACACAATCTCCTCACTTACACTGTTCACCTGGTAAAATGTCCCGTGTATGTTAAACCATCAGGGGAACACGCTCTCCTCACTTATACTGTTCACCTGGTAACATGTCCCGTGTAAGTTAAACCATCAGGGGAACACACTCTCCTCACTTATACTGTTCACCTGGTAACATGTCCCTTGCGTATTAAACAATCAGGGGAACACACTCTCCTCACTTATACTGTTCACCTGGTAACATGTCCCGTGTATATTAAACCATCAGGGGAACACACTCTCCTCACTTATACTGTTCACCTGGTAACATGTCCTGTGTATATTAAACCATCAGGGGAACACACTCTCCTCACTTATACTGTTCACCTGGTGACATGTCCCGTGCGTAATAAACAATCAGGCGAACACACTCTCCTCACTTCTACTGTTCACCTGGTAACATGTCCCGTGTATATTAAACCATCAGGGGGACACAATCTCCTCACTTACACTGTTCACCTGGTAAAATGTCCCGTGTATGTTAAACCATCAGGGGAACACGCTCTCCTCACTTATACTGTTCACCTGGTAACATGTCCCGTGTAAGTTAAACCATCATGGGAACTCACTCTCCTCATTTATAGATTTTAAATGGTAACATGTCCCGTGTGCATTAAACAATCAGGGGAACACGCTCTCCTCACCTATTCTGTTCACCTGGTGACATGTCCCGTGTGTATTAAACCATCTGGGGAACACGCTCTCCTCACTTATTCTGTTCACCTGGTGACATGTCCCGTGTGTATTAAACAATCAGGGGAACACACTCTCCTCACTTATTCTGTTCACCTGGTGACATGTCCCGTGTGTATTAAACCATCAGGGGAACACACTCTCCTCACTTATACTGTTCACCTGGTGGAATGTCCCGTGCGTATTAAACAATCAGGGGAACACACTCTCCTCACTTATCCTGTTCACCTGGTAACATGACCCGTGCGCATTAAAGCATCAGGGGAACACACTCTCCTCACTTATACTTTTCAGCTGGTAACATGACCCGTGTGCATTAAAGCATCAGGGGAAAACACTCTCCTCACTTATACTGTTCACCTGGTGACGTGTCCCGTGTGTACTAAACAATCAGGGGAAATGACTCTCCTCACTTATACTGCTCACCTGGTAACATGACCCGTGCGCATTAAAGCATCAGGGGAAAACACTCTCCTCACTGTTCTGTTCACCTGGTAACATGTCCCGTGTATATTAAACCATCAGGGCAACACACTCTCCTCACTTATACTGTTCACCTGGTAACATGTCCTGTGTATATTAAACCATCAGATGAACACACTCTCTTCACTCATACTGTTCACCTGGTAACATGTCCCATGTATAAGAAACCATCAGGGGAACACACTCTCCTCACTTACACTGTTCACCTGGTAACATGTCCTGTGTATATTAAACCATCAGGGGAACACACTCTCTTCACTCATACTGTTCACCTGGTAACATGTCCCATGTATAAGAAACCATCAGGGGAACACACTCTCCTCACTTCTACTGTTCACCTGGTAACATGTCCCGTGTGCATTACAAAATCAGGGGAACACACTCTCCTCACTTATACTGTTCATCTGGTAACATGTCCCGTGTATATTAAACCATCAGGGGAACACACTCTCCTCACTTATACTGTTCACCTGGTGGAATGTCCCGTGTATATTAAACCATCAGGGGAACACACTCTCCTCACTTATACTGTTCACCTGGTGACATGTCCCGTGCGTATCAAACAATCAGGGGAACACACTCTCCTCACTTATCCTGTTCACCTGGTGACATTTCCCGTGTATATTAAACAATCAGGTAACACATTCTACTCACTTACACTGTTCACCTGGGAACATGTCCCGTGCGTATCAAACAATCAGGGGAACACACTCTCCTCACTTATACTGTTCATCTGGTAACATGTCCCGTGTATATTAAACCATCAGGGGAACACACTCTCCTCACTTATACTGTTCACCTGGTGGAATGTCCCGTGTATATTACACCATCAGGGGAACACACTCTCCTCACTTATACTGTTCACCTGGTGACATGTCCCGTGCGTATCAAACAATCAGGGGAACACACTCTCCTCACTTATCCTGTTCACCTGGTGACATTTCCCGTGTATATTAAACAATCAGGTAACACATTCTACTCACTTACACTGTTCACCTGGGAACATGTCCCGTGCGTATCAAACAATCAGGGGAACACACTCTCCTCACTTATACTGTTCACCTGGTAACATGTCCCGTGGTGTATTAAACAATCAGGGGAACACACTCTCCTCACTTATACTGTTCACCTGGCAACATGTCCCGTGCGTGTTAAACCATCAGGGGAACACACTCTCCTCACTTCTACTGTTCACCTGGTGACATTTCCCGTGTATATTAAACCATCAGGGGAACACACTCTCCTCACTTATACTGTTCACCTGGTGACATGTCCCATGCGTATTAAACAATCAGGGGAACACACTCTCCTCACTTCTACTGTTCACCTGGTGACATGTCCTGTGTATATTCAACAATCAGGGGAACACACTCTCCTCACTTCTACTGTTCACCTGGTGACATGTCCCGTGTGCATTAAACAATCAGGGGAACACACTCTCCTCACTTATACTCTTCATCAGGTAACGTGTCCCGTGTATATTAAACCATCAGGGGAACACTCTCTCCTCACTTATACTGTTCACCTGTTGACATGTCCCGTGTGCATTAAACAAGCAGGGGAACACACTCTCCTCACTTACACTCTTCATCAGGTAACGTGTCCCGTGTATATTAAACCATCAGGGGAACACACTCTCCTCACTTCTGCTCTTCACCTGGTAACTTGTCCCGTGTATATTAAATCATCAGGGGAACACACTCTCCTCACATATACTGTTCACCTGGTAACATGTCCCGTGTATATAGAACCATCAGGGGAACACACTCTCTTCACTTATTCTGTTCACCTGGTGACATGTCCCACGTATATTAAACCATCAGTGGAACACCGTCTCCTCACTTATACTGTTCACCTGGTAACATGTCCCGTGCAAGTTAAACCATCATGGGAACTCAATCTCCTCAATTATAGATTTCACCTGGTAACATGTCCCGTGTGCATTAAACAATCAGGGGAACACACTCTCCTCACTTATACTGTTCACCTGGTAACATGTCCCGTCTGCATTAAACAATCAGGGGAACACACTCTCCTCACTTATACTGTTCACCTGGTAACATGTCCCGTGTATATTAAACCATCAGGGGAACACACTCTCCTCACGAAAGCTTTTCACCTGGTAACATGTCCCGTGCGCATTAATCCATCAGGGGAAAACACTCTCCTCACTGTTCTGTTCACCTGGTAACATGTCCCGTGTATATTAAACCATCAGGGCAACACAATCTCCTCACTTATACGGTTCACCTGGTAACATGTCCAGTGTATATTAAACCATCAGGGGAATACATTCTCCTCACTTATACTGTTCACCTGGTAACATGTCCTGTTTGTATTAAACCATCAGGGGAACTCACTCTCCTCACTTATACACTTCACCTGGTGACATGTCCCGTGCGCATAAAACCATCAGGGGAATACACTCTCCTCAGTTATACTGTTCACCTGGTGACATATCCCGTGTGCATTAAACAATCAGGGGAACACAATCTCCTCACTTATACTCTTCATCAGGTAACGTGTCCCGTGTATATTAAACCATCAGGGGAACAAACTCTCCACAATTCTGCACTTCACCTGGTAACGTGTCCCGTGTATATTAAACCATCAGGGGAACACTCTCTCCTCACTTATACTGTTCACCTGGTGACATGTCCCGTGTGCATTAAACAATCAGGGGAACACAATCTCCTCTCTTATACTCTTCATCAGGTAACGTGTCCCGTGTATATTAAACCATCAGGGCAACACACTCTCCTCACTTATACTGTTCACCTGGTAACATGTCCCGTGCATATTAAGCCATCAGGGGAACACACTCTCCTCACTTATACTGTTCACCTGGTAACATGTCCCGTGTATATAGAACCATCAGGGGAACACACTCTCTTCACTTATGCTGTTCACCTGGTGACATGTCCCACGTATATTAAACCATCAGTGGAACACCCTCTCTTCACCTATACTGTTCACCTGGTGACATGTCCCGTCTGCATTAAACAATCAGGGGAACACACTCTCCTCACTTATACTGTTCACCTGGTAACATGTCCCGTTTGCATTAAACAATCAGGGGTACACACTCTCCTCACTTTTGCTGTTCACCTGGTAACATGTCCCGTGCGCATTAAACCATCAGGGGAAAACACTCTCCTCACTGTTCTGTTCAACTGGTAACATGTCCCGTGTATATTAAACCATCAGGGGAACACACTCTCTTCACTTATACTGTTCACCTGGTGACATGTCCCACGTATATTAAACCATCAGTGGAACACCCTCTCCTCACTTATACTGTTCACCTGGTAACATGTCCCGTGTATATTAAACCATCAGGGGAACACACTCTCCTCACTTATACTCTTCATCAGGTAACGTGTCCCGTGTATATTAAACCATCAGGGGAACACTCTCTCCTCACTTATACTGTTCACCTGGTGACATGTCCCGTGTGCATTAAACAATCAGGGGAACACAATCTCCTCACTTATACTCTTCATCAGGTAACGTGTCCCGTGTATATTAAACCATCAGGGGAACAAGCTCTCCACAATTCTGCTCTTCACCTGGTAACGTGTCCCGTGTATATTAAACCATCAGGGGAACACTCTCTCCTCACTTATACTGTTCACCTGGTGACATGTCCCGTGTGCATTAAACAATCAGGGGAACACAATCTCCTCACTTATACTCTTCATCAGGTAACGTGTCCCGTGTATATTAAACCATCAGGGCAACACACTCTCCTCACTTATACTGTTCACCTGGTAACATGTCCCGTGCATATTAAGCCATCAGGGGAACACACTCTCCTCACATATACTGTTCACCTGGTAACATGTCCCGTGTATATAGAACCATCAGGGGAACACACTCTCTTCACTTATGCTGTTCACCTGGTGACATGTCCCACGTATATTAAACCATCAGTGGAACACCCTCTCTTCACCTATACTGTTCACCTGGTGACATGTCCCGTCTGCATTAAACAATCAGGGGAACACACTCTCCTCACTTATACTGTTCACCTGGTAACATGTCCCGTTTGCATTAAACAATCAGGGGTACACACTCTCCTCACTTTTGCTGTTCACCTGGTAACATGTCCCGTGCGCATTAAACCATCAGGGGAAAACACTCTCCTCACTGTTCTGTTCAACTGGTAACATGTCCCGTGTATATTAAACCATCAGGGGAACACACTCTCCTCACTTCTACTGTTCACCTGGTGACAGGTCCCGTGTACATTAAACCATCAGGGGAACACAATCTGCTCACTTATACTGTTCACCTGGTAACATGTCCTGTGTATATTAAACCATCAGGGGAACACACTCTCCTCACTTATACTGTTCACCTGGTAACATGTCCCTTGCGTATTAAACAATCAGGGGAACACACTCTCCTCACTTATACTGTTCACCTGGTAACATGTCCCGTGTATATTAAACCATCAGGGGAACACACTCTCCTCACTTATACTGTTCACCTGGTAACATGTCCTGTGTATATTAAACCATCAGGGGAACACACTCTCCTCACTTATACTGTTCACCTGGTAACATGTCCTGTGTATATTAAACCATCAGGGGAACACACTCTCCTTACTTACACTGTTCACCTGGTGACATGTCCCGTGCATAATAAACAATCAGGCGAACACACTCTCCTCACTTCTACTGTTCACCTGGTAACATGTCCCGTGCGCATTAAACCATCAGGGGAAAACACTCTCCTCACTGTTCTGTTCAACTGGTAACATGTCCCGTGTATATTAAACCATCAGGGGAACACACTCTCCTCACTTCTACTGTTCACCTGGTGACAGGTCCCGTGTACATTAAACCATCAGGGGAACACAATCTGCTCACTTATACTGTTCACCTGGTAACATGTCCTGTGTATATTAAACCATCAGGGGAACACACTCTCCTCACTTATACTGTTCACCTGGTAACATGTCCCTTGCGTATTAAACAATCAGGGGAACACACTCTCCTCACTTATACTGTTCACCTGGTAACATGTCCCGTGTATATTAAACCATCAGGGGAACACACTCTCCTCACTTATACTGTTCACCTGGTAACATGTCCCGTGTATATTAAACCATCAGGGGAACTCAATCTCCTCACTTATACTGTTCACCTGGGAACATGTCCTGTGTGTATTAAACCATCAGGGGGACACAATCTCCTCACTTACACTGTTCACCTGGTAAAATGTCCCGTGTATGTTAAACCATCAGGGGAACACGCTCTCCTCACTTATACTGTTCACCTGGTAACATGTCCCGTGTAAGTTAAACCATCATGGGAACTCACTCTCCTCATTTATAGATTTTAAATGGTAACATGTCCCGTGTGTATTAAACCATCAGAGGAACACACTCTCCTCACTTATTCTGTTCACCTGGTGACATGTCCCGTGTGTATTAAACCATCTGGGGAACACACTCTCCTCACTTATACTGTTCACCTGGTAACATGTCCCGTGTGTATTAAACCATCAGGGGAACACACTCTCCTCACTTATTCTGTTCACCTGGTGACATGTCCCGTGTGTATTAAACCATCTGGGGAACACACTCTCCTCACTTATACTGTTCACCTGGTAACATGTCCCGTGTGTATTAAACCATCAGGGGAACACACTCTCCTCACTTATTCTGTTCACCTGGTAACATGTCCCGTGTGTATTAAACCATCTGGGGAACACACTCTCCTCACTTATACTGTTCACCTGGTAACATGTCCCGTGTGTATTAAACAATCAGGGGAACAGTCTCTCCTCACATATACTGTTCACCTGGTAACATGTCCCGTGTGCACTAAACAATCAGGGGAACAGACTCTCCTCACTTATACTGTTCACCTGGTAACATGACCCGTGCGCATTAAAGCATCAGGGGAACACACTCTCCTCACTTATACTTTTCAGCTGGTAACATGACCCGTGTGCATTAAAGCATCAGGGGAAAACACTCTCCTCACTTATACTGTTCACCTGGTGACGTGTCCCGTGTGCACTAAACAATCAGGGGAACAGACTCTCCTCACTTATACTGTTCACCTGGTGACATGTCCCGTGCGTATTGAACAATCAGGGGAACACACTCTCCTCACTTATACTTTTCAGCTGGTAACATGACCCGTGCGCATTAAAGCATCAGGGGAAAACACTCTCCTCACTGTTCTGTTCACCTGGTAACATGTCCCGTGTATATTAAACCATCAGGGCAACACACTCTCCTCACTTATACTGTTCACCTGGTAACATGTCCCGTGTATATTAAACCATCAGGGGAACATACTCTCCTCACTTATACTGTTCAACTGGCAACATGTTCTGTGTATATTAAACAATCAGGGGAACACACTCTCCTCACTTATACTGTTCACCTGGTAACATGTCCCGTGTATATAAAACCATCAGGGGAACATACTCTCCTCACTTATACTGTTCAACTGGCAACATGTTCTGTGTATATTAAACAATCAGGGGAACACACTCTCCTCACTTATACTTTTCAACTGGTAACATGTCCCGTGCGCATTAAACCATCTGGGGAAAACACTCTCCTGACTTATACTGTTCACCTGGTAACATGTCCTGTGTGTATTAAACCATCAGGGGGACACAATCTCCTCACTTATACTGTTCACCTGGTGACATGTCCCGTGTATATTAAACCATCAGGGGAACACACTCTCCTCACTTATTCTGTTCACCTGGTAACATGTCCCGTGTGTATTAAACCATCTGGGGAACACACTCTCCTCACTTATACTGTTCACCTGGTAACATGTCCCGTGTGTATTAAACAATCAGGGGAACACACTCTCCTCACTTATACTGTTCACCTGGTAACATGTCCCGTGCGCATAAAACCATCAGGCGAACACACTCTCCTCACTTATACTGTTCACCTGGTAACATGTCCTGTGTGTATTAAACCATCAGGGGGACACAATCTCCTCACTTATACTGTTCACCTGGTGACATGTCCCGTGTATATTAAACCATCAGGGGAACACACTCTCCTCACTTATACTGTTCACCTGGTAACATGTCCTGTGTGTATTAAACCATCAGGGGAACACACTCTCCTCACTTATACTCTTCACCTGGTAACATGTCCCGTGCGCATAAAACCATCAGGGGAATACACTCTCCTCACTTATATTCTTCATCAGGTAACGTGTCCCGTGTATATTAAACCATCAGGGGAACACAATCTCCTCACTTATACAGTTCAACTGGCAACATGACATGTGTAAATTAAACCATCAGGGGAACACACTCTCCTCACTTATACTGTTCACCTGGTGACATGTCCCGAGTGTATTAAACAATCAGGGAAACACACTCTCCTCACTTCTGCTCTTCACCTGGTAACATGTCCCGTTTATATTAAATCATCAGGGGAACACACTCTCCTCACTTATACTGTTCACCTGGTAACATGTCCTGTGTGTATTAAACCATCAGGGGGACACAATCTCCTCACTTATACTGTTCACCTGGTAACATATCCCGTGTGAATTAAACAATTAGGGGAACACACTCTCCTCACTTCTGCTCTTCACCTGGTAACATGTCCCGTTTATATTAAATCATCAGGGGAACACACTCTCCTCACTTATACTGTTCACCTGGTAACATGTCCTGTGTGTATTAAACCATCAGGGGGACACAATCTCCTCACTTATACTGTTCACCTGGTGACATATCCCGTGTGAATTAAACAATTAGGGGAACACACTCTCCTCACTTATACTCTTCATCAGGTAACGTGTCCCGTGAATATTAAACCATCAGTGGAACACACTCTCCTCACTTATACTGTTCACCTGGTAAAATGTCCCGTGTAAATTAAACCATCTGGGGAACACACTCTCCTCACTTAAACTGTTTGCCTGTTAACATGTCCCGTGTGTATTAAACAATCAGGGGAACACACTCTCCTCACTTATACTGTTCACCTGGTAACATGTCCCGTGTATATTAAACCATCAGGGGAACTCACTCTCCTCACTTATACTGTTCACCTGGTAAAATGTCCCGTGTATATTAAACCATCAGGGGAACACACTCTCCTCACTTATACTGTTCACCTGGTAAAATGTCCCGTGTATGTTAAACCATCAGGGGAACACACTCTCCTCACTTATACTCTTCACCTGGTAACATGTCCCGTGGGCATAAAACCATCAGGGGAATACACTCTCCTCACTTCTACTGTTCACCTGGTGACATGTCCCGTGTGTATTAAACAATCAGGGGAACACACTCTCCTCACTTATACTGTTCACCTGGTGACATGTCCCGAGTGTATTAAACAATCAGGGGAACACACTCTCCTCACTTATACTGTTCACCTGGTAACATGTCTCGTGTATATTAAACCATCAGGGGAACTCACTCTCCTCACTTATACTGTTCACCTGGTAACATGTCCCGTGCATATTAAGCCATCTGGGGAACACACTCTGCTCACTTATACTTTTCACCTGGTGACATGTCCCGTGTGCATTAAACAATCAGGGGAACACACTCTCCTCACTTATACTCTTCATCAGGTAACGTGTCCCGTGTATATTAAACCATCAGGGGAACACTCTCTCCTCACTTATACTGTTCACCTGTTGACATGTCCCGTGTGCATTAAACAATCAGGGGAACACACTCTCCTCACTTACACTCTTCATCAGGTAACGTGTCCCGTGTATATTAAACCATCAGGGGAACACACTCTCCTCACTTCTGCTCTTCACCTGGTAACTTGTCCCGTGTATATTAAATCATCAGGGCAACACACTCTCCTCACATATACTGTTCACCTGGTAACATGTCTCGTGTATATTAAACCATCAGGGGAACACACTCTCCTCACTTATACTGTTCACCTGGTAACATGTGCCGTGCATATTAAATCATCAGGGCAACACACTCTCCTCACATATACTGTTCACCTGGTAACATGTCTCGTGTATATTAAACCATCAGGGGAACACACTCTCCTCACTTATACTGTTCACCTGGTAACATGTCTCGTGTATATTAAACAATCAGGGGAACACACTCTCCTCACTTATACTGTTCACCTGGTAACATGTCTCGTGTATATTAAACCATCAGGGGAATACACTCTCCTCACTTATACTGTTCACCTGGTAACATGTCCCGAGTATATTAAACCATCAGGGGAACACACTCTCTTCACTTATACTGTTCACCTGGTGACATGTCCCACGTATATTAAACCATCAGGGGAACACCCTCTCCTCACTTATACTGTTCACCTGGTAACATGTCCCGTGTAAGTTAAACCATCATGGGAACTCAATCTCCTCAATTATAGATTTCACCTGGTAACATGTCCCGTGTGCATTAAACAATCAGGGGAACACACTCTCCTCACTTATACTGTTCACCTGGTAACATGTCCCGTGTATATTAAACCATCAGGGGAACACACTCTCCTCACGAAAGCTGTTCACCTGGTAACATGTCCCGTGCGCATTAATCCATCAGGGGAAAACACTCTCCTCACTGTTCTGTTCACCTGGTAACATGTCCCGTGTATATTAAACCATCAGGGCAACACAATCTCCTCACTTATACGGTTCACCTGGTAACATGTCCCGTGTATATTAAACCATCAGGGGAATACATTCTCCTCACTTATACTGTTCACCTGGTAACATGTCCTGTTTGTATTAAACCATCAGGGGAACTCACTCTCCTCACTTATACACTTCACCTGGTGACATGTCCCGTGCGCATAAAACCATCAGGGGAATACACTCTCCTCACTTATACTGTTCACCTGGTGACATGTCCCGTGTGCATTAAACAATCAAGGGAACACAATCTCCTCACTTATACTCTTCATCAGGTAACGTGTCCCGTGTATATTAAACCATTAGGGGAACAAACTCTCCACAATTCTGCTCTTCACCTGGTAACTTGTCCCGTGTATATTAAATCATTAGGGCAACACACTCTCCTCACTTATACTGTTCACCTGGTAACATGTCCCGTGCATATTAAGCCATCAGGGGAACACACTCTCCTCACTTATACTGTTCACCTGGTAACATGTCCCGTGTATATAGAACCATCAGGGGAACACACTCTCTTCACTTATGCTGTTCACCTGGTGACATGTCCCACGTATATTAAACCATCAGTGGAACACCCTCTCTTCACTTATACTGTTCACCTGTTAACATGTCCCTTGTAAGTTAAACCATCAGGGGAACACACTCTTCACTTATTCTGTTCACCTGGTGACATGTCCCGTCTGCATTAAACAATCAGGGGAACACACTCTCCTCACTTATACTGTTCACCTGGTAACATGTCCCTTGTAAGTTAAACCATCAGGGGAACACACTCTTCACTTATACTGTTCACCTGGTGACATGTCCCGTTTGCATTAAACAATCAGGGGTACACACTCTCCTCACTTTTGCTGTTCACCTGGTAACATGTCCCGTGCGCATTAAACCATCAGGGGAAAACACTCTCCTCACTGTTCTGTTCAACTGGTAACATGTCCCGTGTATATTAAACCATCAGGGGAACACACTCTCCTCACTTCTACTGTTCACCTGGTGACAGGTCCCGTGTACATTAAACCATCAGGGGAAAACAATCTGCTCACTTATACTGTTCACCTGGTAACATGTCCTGTGTATATTAAACCATCAGGGGAACACACTCTCCTCACTTATACTGTTCACCTGGTAACATGTCCCTTGCGTATTAAACAATCAGGGGAACACACTCTCCTCACTTATACTGTTCACCTGGTAACATGTCCCGTGTATATTAAACCATCAGGGGAACTCAATCTCCTCACTTATACTGTTCACCTGGGAACATGTCCTGTGTGTATTAAACCATCAGGGGAACACAATCTCCTCACTTACACTGTTCACCTGGTAAAATGTCCCGTGTATGTTAAACCATCAGGGGAACACGCTCTCCTCACTTATACTGTTCACCTGGTAACATGTCCCGTGTGCATTAAACAATCAGGGGAACACACGCTCCTCACTTATTCTGTTCACCTGGTGACATGTCCCGTGTGTATTAAACAATCAGGGGAACACACTCTCCTCACTTATTCTGTTCACCTGGTGACATGTCCCGTGTGTATTAAACCATCAGGGGAACACACTCTCCTCACTTATACTGTTCACCTGGTAACATGACCCGTGCGCATTAAAGCATCAGGGGAACACACTCTCCTCACTTATACTTTTCAGCTGGTAACATGACCCGTGTGCATTAAAGCATCAGGGGAACAGACTCTCCTCACTTATACTGTTCACCTGGTAACATGTCCCGTGCGTATTGAACAATCAGGGGAACACACTCTCCTCACTTATACTTTTCAGCTGGTAACATGACCCGTGCGCATTAAAGCATCAGGGGAAAACACTCTCCTCACTGTTCTGTTCACCTGGTAACATGTCCCGTGTATATTAAACCATCAGGGCAACACACTCTCCTCACTTATACTGTTCACCTGGTAACATGTCCCGTGTGTATTAAGTCATCAGGGGAACACACTCTCCTCACTTCTACTGTTCACCTGGTGACATGTCCCGTGTATATTAAACCATCAGGGGAACACACTCTCCTCACTTATACTGTTCACCTGGTAACATGTCCTGTGTGTATTAAACCATCAGGGGGACACAATCTCCTCACTTATACTGTTCACCTGGTAACATGTCCCGTGCGCATAAAACCATCAGGGGAACACACTCTCCTCACTTATACTGTTCACCTGGTAACATGTCCTGTGTGTATTAAACCATCAGGGGGACACAATCTCCTCACTTATACTGTTCACCTGGTAACATGTCCTGTGTGTATTAAACCATCAGGGGAACACACTCTCCTCACTTATACTGTTCACCTGGTAAAATGTCCCGTGTATGTTAAACCATCAGGGGAACACACTCTCCTCACTTATACTCTTCACCTGGTAACATGTCCCGTGCGCATAAAACCATCAGGGGAATACACTCTCCTCACTTCTACTGTTCACCTGGTGACATATCCCGTGTGCATTAAACAATTAGGGGAACACACTCTCCTCACATATATTCTTCATCAGGTAACGTGTCCCGTGTATATTAAACCATCAGGGGAACACAATCTCCTCACTTATACAGTTCAACTGGCAACATGACATGTGTAAATTAAACCATCAGGGGAAAGCACTCTCCTCACTTATACTGTTCACCTGGTGACATGTCCCGAGTGTATTAAACAATCAGGGAAACACACTCTCCTCACTTCTGCTCTTCACCTGGTAACATGTCCCGTTTATATTAAATCATCAGGGGAACACACTCTCCTCACTTACACTGTTCACCTGGTAACATGTCCTGTGTGTATTAAACCATCAGGGGGACACAATCTCCTCACTTATACTGTTGACCTGGTAACATGTCCCGTGCGCATAAAACCATCATGGGAATACACTCTCCTCACTTCTACTGTTCACCTGGTGACATGTCCCATGTGTATTAAACAATCAGGGGAAAACACTCTCCTCACGTATACTGTTCACCTGGTGACATGTCCTGTGCATATTAAACCATCTGGGGAAAACACTCTCCTCACTTCTACTGTTCACCTGGTAACATGTCCCGTGTATATTGAATCATCAGGGGATCACACTCTCCTCAATTATACTGTTCACCTGGTGAAATGTCCCGAGTTTATTAAACAATCAGGGGAACACACTCTCCTCACTTCTGCTCTTCACCTGGTAACATGTCCCGTGTATATTAAATCATCAGGGCAACACACTCTCCTCACATATACTGTTCACCTGGTAACATGTCTCGTGTATATTAAACCATCAGGGGAACTCACTCTCCTCACTTAGACTGTTCACCTGGTAACATGTCCCGTGCATATTAAGCCATCTGGGGAACACACTCTCCTCACTTATAATTTTCACCTAGTGACATGTCCTGTGTATATTAAACCATCAGGGGAACACACTCACCTCACTTATACTCTTCACCAGGTAACATGACCTGTGAATATTAAACCATCAGGGGAACACACTCTCCTCACTTATACTGTTCACCTGGTGACATGTCCCACGTATATTGAACCATCAATGGAACACTCTCTCCTCACTTATACTGTTCACCTGGTAACATGTCCCGTGTGAGTTAAACCATCATGGGAACTCACTCTCCTCACTTACAGAGTTCACCTGGTATCATGTCCCGTGTGCATTAAACAATCAGGGGAACACACTCTCCTCACTTATACTGTTCACCTGGTGACATGTCCCATGTGTATTAAACAATCAGGGGAAAACACTCTCCTCACTTATACTGTTCACCTGGTGACATGTCCTGTGTATATTAAACCATCTGGGGAACACACTCTCCTCACTTCTACTGTTCACCTGGTAACATGTCCCGTGTGCATTACAAAATCGGGGGAACACAATCTCCTCACTTATACTGTTCATCTGGTAACATGTCCCGTGTGCATTAAATCATCAGGGAACACACTCTCCTCACTTATACTGTTCACCTGGTAACATGTCCCGTGTGCATTAAACCATCAGGGGAACACATTCTCCTCAATTATAATTTTCACCTACTGACATGTCCTGTGTATATTAAACCATCAGGGGAACACACTCACCTCACTTATACTCTTCAAAAGGTAACATGTCCTGTGAATATTAAACCATCAGGGGAACACACTCTCCTCACTGATACTGTTCACCTGGTGACATGTCCCGTGTATATTAAACCATCAGGGGAACACACTCTCCTCACTTATACTGTTCACCTGGTAACATGTCCTGTGTGTATTAAACAATCAGGGGAAAACACTCTCCTCACGTATACTGTTCACCTGGTGACATGTCCTGTGCATATTAAACCATCTGGGGAAAACACTCTCCTCACTTCTACTGTTCACCTGGTAACATGTCCCGTGTATATTGAATCATCAGGGGATCACACTCTCCTCAATTATACTGTTCACCTGGTGAAATGTCCCGAGTTTATTAAACAATCAGGGGAACACACTCTCCTCACTTCTGCTCTTCACCTGGTAACATGTCCCGTGTATATTAAATCATCAGGGCAACACACTCTCCTCACATATACTGTTCACCTGGTAACATGTCTCGTGTATATTAAACCATCAGGGGAACTCACTCTCCTCACTTAGACTGTTCACCTGGTAACATGTCCCGTGCATATTAAGCCATCTGGGGAACACACTCTCCTCACTTATAATTTTCACCTAGTGACATGTCCTGTGTATATTAAACCATCAGGGGAACACACTCACCTCACTTATACTCTTCACCAGGTAACATGACCTGTGAATATTAAACCATCAGGGGAACACACTCTCCTCACTTATACTGTTCACCTGGTGACATGTCCCACGTATATTGAACCATCAATGGAACACTCTCTCCTCACTTATACTGTTCACCTGGTAACATGTCCCGTGTGAGTTAAACCATCATGGGAACTCACTCTCCTCACTTACAGAGTTCACCTGGTATCATGTCCCGTGTGCATTAAACAATCAGGGGAACACACTCTCCTCACTTATACTGTTCACCTGGTGACATGTCCCATGTGTATTAAACAATCAGGGGAAAACACTCTCCTCACTTATACTGTTCACCTGGTGACATGTCCTGTGTATATTAAACCATCTGGGGAACACACTCTCATCACTTCTACTGTTCACCTGGTAACATGTCCCGTGTGCATTACAAAATCAGGGGAACACAATCTCCTCACTTATACTGTTCATCTGGTAACATGTCCCGTGTGCATTAAATCATCAGGGAACACACTCTCCTCACTTATACTGTTCACCTGGTAACATGTCCCGTGTGCATTAAACCATCAGGGGAACACATTCTCCTCAATTATAATTTTCACCTACTGACATGTCCTGTGTATATTAAACCATCAGGGGAAAACACTCACCTCACTTATACTCTTCAAAAGGTAACATGTCCTGTGAATATTAAACCATCAGGGGAACACACTCTCCTCACTGATACTGTTCACCTGGTGACATGTCCCGTGTATATTAAAACATCAGGGGAACACACTCTCCTCACTTATACTGTTCACCTGGTAACATGTCCTGTGTGTATTAAACAATCAGGGGAACACACTCTCCTCACTTATACTGTTCACCTGGTAACATGTCCTGTGTGTATTAAACCATTAAAGGAACACACTCTCCTCACTTATACTGTTCACCTGGTAACATGTCCCGTGTGTATTAAACAATCAGGGGAACACACTCTCCTCTCTAATACTGTTCACCTGGTAACATGTCCCGTGTGTATAAAACAATCAGGGGAACACACTCTCCTCACTTATACTGTTCACCTGGTAACATGTCCCGTGTAAGTTAAACCATCATGGGAACACACTCTCCTCTCTAATACTGTTCACCTGGTAACATGTCCCATGTGTATTAAACAATCAGGGGAACAAACTCTCCTCACTTATACTGTTCACCTGGTGACATCTCCCGTGTGCATTAAACAATCAGGGGAACAAACTCTCCTCACTTATACTGTTCATCTGGTAACATGTCCCGTGCGTATTAAACAATCATGGGAACACACACTCTTCACCTCTACTGTTCACCTGGTAACATGTCCTGTGTATATGAAACCATCAGGGGAACACACTCTCCTCACTTCTACTGTTCACCTGGTAACATGTCCCGTGTATATTAAACCATCAGGGGAACGCAGTCTCCTCACTTATACTGTTCACCTGGTGACATGTCCCGTCAGTATTAAACAATCGGGGAACTCACTCTCCTCACTTTTACTGTTCACCTGGTGACATGTCCCGTGTGTATGAAACAATCAGGGGAACACACTCTCCTCACTTATACTGTTCACCTGGTGACATGTCCCGTGTGTATTAAACCATCAGGTGAACACACTCTCCTCACTTATACTGTTCACCTGGTGACGTGACCCGTGCGTATTAAACAATCAGGGGAACACACTCTCCTCTCTTATACTGTTTACCTGGTGACATGTCCCGTGTGTATTAAACAATCAGGGGAACACACTCTCCTCACTTATACTGTTCACCTGGTAACATGTCCCGTGTGTATTAAACAATCAGGGGAACACACTCTCCTCACTTATACTGTTCATCTGGTAACATGTCCCGTGCGTATTAAACAATCAGGGGAACACACTCTCCTCTCTAATACTGTTCACCTGGTAACATGTCCCATGTGTATTAAACAATCAGGGGAACACACACTCCTCACTTATACTGTTCACCTGGTAACATGTCCCGTGTGTATAAAACAATCAGGGGAACACACTCTCCTCACTTATACTGTTCACCTGGTAACATGTCCCGTGTAAGTTAAACCATCATGGGAACTCACTCTCCTCACTTATAGATTTCACCTGGTAACATGTCCCATGTGTATTAAACAATCAGGGGAACAAACTCTCCTCACTTATACTGTTCACCTGGTGACATGTCCCGTGTGCATTAAACAATCAGGGGAACAAACTCTCCTCACTTATACTGTTCATCTGGTAACATGTCCCGTGCGTATTAAACAATCATGGGAACACACTCTCTTCACCTCTATTGTTCACCTGGTAACATGTCCTGTGTATATGAAACCATCAGGGGAACACACTCTCCTCACTTCTACTGTTCACCTGGTAACATGTCCCGTGTATATTAAACCATCAGGGGAACGCAGTCTCCTCACTTATACTGTTCACCTGGTGACATGTCCCGTCAGTATTAAACAATCAGGGGAACTCACTCTCCTCACTTATACTGTTCACCTGGTGACATGTCCCGTGTGTATGAAACAATCAGGGGAACACACTCTCCTCACTTATACTGTTCACCTGGTGACATGTCCCGTGTGTATTAAACCATCAGGTGAACACACTCTCCTCACTTATACTGTTCACCTGGTGACGTGACCCGTGTGTATTAAACAATCAGGGGAACACACTCTCCTCTCTTATACTGTTTACCTGGTGACATGTCCCGTGTGTATTAAACAATCAGGGGAACACACTCTCCTCACTTATACTGTTCACCTGGTAACATGTCCCGTGTGTATTAAACAATCAGGGGAACACACTCTCCTCACTTATACTGTTCATCTGGTAACATGTCCCGTGCATATTAAACAATCAGGGGAACAAACTCTCCTCACTTATACTGTTCACCTGGTAACATGTCCCGTGTGTATTAAACAATCAGGGGAACACACTCTCCTCACTTATACTTTTCATCTGGTAACATGTCCCGTGTATAATAAACCATCAGATGAACACACTCTCCTCACTTATAAACTTCACCTGGTGACGTGACCCGTGTGTATTAAACAATCAGGGGAACACACTCTCGTCACTTATACTGTTCACCTGGTGACATGTCCCGTGTGTATTAAACCATCAGGTGAACACACTCTCCTCACTTATAAAGTTCACCTGGTGACGTGACCCGTGTGTATTAAACAATCAGGGGAACACACTCTCCTCACTTATACTGTTTACCTGGTGACATGTCCCGTGTGTATTAAACAATCAGGGGAACACACTCTCCTCACTTATACTGTTCATCTGGTAACATGTCACGTGCATATTAAACAATCAGGGGAACACACTCTCCCCACTTATACTGTTCATCTGGTGACATGTCCCGTATTTATTAAACAATCAGGGGAACAAACTCTCCTCACTTATACTGTTCACCTGGTAACATGTCCCGTGTATATTAAACCATCAGGGGAACACACTCTCCTCACTTATACTGTTCATCTGGTGACATGTCCCGTATTTATTAAACAATCAGGGGAACAAACTCTCCTCACTTATACTGTTCACCTGGTAACATGTCCCGTGTATATGTAACCATCAGGGGAACACACTCTCCTCACTTCTACAGTTCACCTGGTGACATGTCCCGTGTGCATGAAAAAATCAGGGGAACACACTCTCCTCACTTATACTGTTCATCTGGTAACATGTCCCGTGTATATGTAACCATCAGGGGAACACACTCTCCTCACTTCTACAGTTCACCTGGTGACATGTCCCGTGTGCATGAAAAAATCAGGGGAACACACTCTCCTCACTTATACTGTTCACCTGGTAACATGTCCCGTGTGCATTAAACCATCAGGGGAACACATTCTCCTCACTTATAATTTTCACCTACTGACATGTCCTGTGTATATTAAACCATCAGGGGAACACACTCACCTCACTTATACTCTTCAAAAGGTAACATGTCCTGTGAATATTAAACCATCAGGGGAACACACTCTCCTCACTGATACTGTTCACCTGGTGACATGTCCCGTGTATATTAAACCATCAGGGGAACACACTCTGCTCACTTATACTGTTCACCTGGTAACATGTCCTGTGTGTATTAAACAATCAGGGGAACACACTCTCCTCACATATACTGTTCACCTGGTAACATGTCCTGTGTGTATTAAACCATTAGGGGAACACACTCTCCTCACTTATACTGTTCACCTGGTAACATGTCCCGTGTGTATTAAACAATCAGGGGAACACACTCTCCTCTCTAATACTGTTCACCTGGTAACATGTCCCATGTGTATTAAACAATCAGGGGAACACACACTCCTCACTTATACTGTTCACCTGGTAACATGTCCCGTGTGTATAAAACAATCAGGGGAACACACTCTCCTCACTTATACTGTTCACCTGGTAACATGTCCCGTGTAAGTTAAACCATCATGGGAACACACTCTCCTCACTTATACTGTTCACCTGGTAACATGTCCCGTGTAAGTTAAACCATCATGGGAACTCACTCTCCTCACTTATAGATTTCACCTGGTAACATGTCCCATGTGTATTAAACCATCAGGGGAACGCAGTCTCCTCACTTCTACTGTTCACCTGGTAACAGGTCCCGTGTATATTAAACCATCAGGGGAACGCAGTCTCCTCACTTATACTGTTCACCTGGTGACATGTCCCGTCAGTATTAAACAATCAGGGGAACTCACTCTCCTCACTTATACTGTTCACCTGGTGACATGTCCCGTGTGTATGAAACAATCAGGGGAACACACTCTCCTCACTTATACTGTTCACCTGGTGACATGTCCCGTGTGTATTAAACCATCAGGTGAACACACTCTCCTCACTTATACTGTTCACCTGGTGACGTGACCCGTGTGTATTAAACAATCAGGGGAACACACTCTCCTCTCTTATACTGTTTACCTGGTGACATGTCCCGTGTGTATTAAACAATCAGGGGAACACACTCTCCTCACTTATACTGTTCACCTGGTAACATGTCCCGTGTGTATTAAACAATCAGGGGAACACACTCTCCTCACTTATACTGTTCATCTGGTAACATGTCCCGTGCATATTAAACAATCAGGGGAACAAACTCTCCTCACTTATACTGTTCACCTGGTAACATGTCCCGTGTGTATTAAACAATCAGGGGAACACACTCTCCTCACTTATACTTTTCATCTGGTAACATGTCCCGTGTATAATAAACCATCAGATGAACACACTCTCCTCACTTATAAACTTCACCTGGTGACGTGACCCGTGTGTATTAAACAATCAGGGGAACACACTCTCGTCACTTATACTGTTCACCTGGTGACATGTCCCGTGTGTATTAAACCATCAGGTGAACACACTCTCCTCACTTATAAAGTTCACCTGGTGACGTGACCCGTGTGTATTAAACAATCAGGGGAACACACTCTCCTCACTTATACTGTTTACCTGGTGACATGTCCCGTGTGTATTAAACAATCAGGGGAACACACTCTCCTCACTTATACTGTTCATCTGGTAACATGTCACGTGCATATTAAACAATCAGGGGAACACACTCTCCTCACTTATACTGTTCATCTGGTGACATGTCCCGTATTTATTAAACAATCAGGGGAACAAACTCTCCTCACTTATACTGTTCACCTGGTAACATGTCCCGTGTATATTAAACCATCAGGGGAACACACTCTCCTCACTTATACTGTTCATCTGGTGACATGTCCCGTATTTATTAAACAATCAGGGGAACAAACTCTCCTCACTTATACTGTTCACCTGGTAACATGTCCCGTGTATATGTAACCATCAGGGGAACACACTCTCCTCACTTCTACAGTTCACCTGGTGACATGTCCCGTGTGCATGAAAAAATCAGGGGAACACACTCTCCTCACTTATACTGTTCATCTGGTAACATGTCCCGTGTATATGTAACCATCAGGGGAACACACTCTCCTCACTTCTACAGTTCACCTGGTGACATGTCCCGTGTGCATGAAAAAATCAGGGGAACACACTCTCCTCACTTATACTGTTCACCTGGTAACATGTCCCGTGTGCATTAAACCATCAGGGGAACACATTCTCCACACTTATAATTTTCACCTACTGACATGTCCTGTGTATATTAAACCATCAGGGGAACACACTCACCTCACTTATACTCTTCAAAAGGTAACATGTCCTGTGAATATTAAACCATCAGGGGAACACACTCTCCTCACTGATACTGTTCACCTGGTGACATGTCCCGTGTATATTAAACCATCAGGGGAACACACTCTGCTCACTTATACTGTTCACCTGGTAACATGTCCTGTGTGTATTAAACAATCAGGGGAACACACTCTCCTCACATATACTGTTCACCTGGTAACATGTCCTGTGTGTATTAAACCATTAGGGGAACACACTCTCCTCACTTATACTGTTCACCTGGTAACATGTCCCGTGTGTATTAAACAATCAGGGGAACACACTCTCCTCTCTAATACTGTTCACCTGGTAACATGTCCCATGTGTATTAAACAATCAGGGGAACACACACTCCTCACTTATACTGTTCACCTGGTAACATGTCCCGTGTGTATAAAACAATCAGGGGAACACACTCTCCTCACTTATACTGTTCACCTGGTAACATGTCCCGTGTAAGTTAAACCATCATGGGAACACACTCTCCTCACTTATACTGTTCACCTGGTAACATGTCCCGTGTAAGTTAAACCATCATGGGAACTCACTCTCCTCACTTATAGATTTCACCTGGTAACATGTCCCATGTGTATTAAACAATCAGGGGAACAAACTCTCCTCACTTATACTGTTCATCTGGTGACATGTCCCGTGCGTATTAAACAATCATGGGAACACACTCTCTTCACCTCTACTGTTCACCTGGTAACATGTCCTGTGTATATGAAACCATCAGGGGAACACACTCTCCTCACTTATACTGTTCACCTGGTAACATGTCCCGTGTATATTAAACCATCAGGGGAACGCAGTCTCCTCACTTATACTGTTCACCTGGTGACATGTCCCGTCAGTATTAAACAATCAGGGGAACTCACTCTCCTCACTTTTACTGTTCACCTGGTGACATGTCCCGTGTGTATGAAACAATCAGGGGAACACACTCTCCTCACTTATACTGTTCACCTGGTGACATGTCCCGTGTGTATTAAACCATCAGGTGAACACACTCTCCTCACTTATACTGTTCACCTGGTGACGTGACCCGTGTGTATTAAACAATCAGGGGAACACACTCTCCTCTCTTATACTGTTTACCTGGTGACATGTCCCGTGTGTATTAAACAATCAGTGGAACACACTCTCCTCACTTATACTGTTCACCTGGTAACATGTCCCGTGTGTATTAAACAATCAGGGGAACAAACTCTCCTCACTTATACTGTTCATCTGGTAACATGTCCCGTGTATATGTAACCATCAGGGGAACACACTCTCCTCACTTCTACAGTTCACCTGGTGACATGTCCCGTGTGCATGAAAAAATCAGGGGAACACACTCTCCTCACTTATACTGTTCACCTGGTAACATGTCCCGTGTGCATTAAACCATCAGGGGAACACATTCTCCTCACTTATAATTTTCACCTACTGACATGTCCTGTGTATATTAAACCATCAGGGGAACACACTCACCTCACTTATACTCTTCAAAAGGTAACATGTCCTGTGAATATTAAACCATCAGGGGAACACACTCTCCTCACTGATACTGTTCACCTGGTGACATGTCCCGTGTATATTAAACCATCAGGGGAACACACTCTGCTCACTTATACTGTTCACCTGGTAACATGTCCTGTGTGTATTAAACAATCAGGGGAACACACTCTCCTCACATA